>NC_054877.1:48849150-49149150 GCF_018320785.1 Cheilinus undulatus
TCAGGAAAAGCTCACAGATATCCTGGGCCCTCAGGAACCTAGGGGCCTCCACATAGAACCATTAGAGATCTGCATCAAGTATCAGCTTTATGTTTCAGTGACTTTACATGATTAAAACCTCTATTCTGGATCTAAATAAGGACCAAGAGTCAATAAAACAACATCCAAATAGAGTTTGATGATCCAAAACAGTCCCTGAGGAGGCTCCAGGGCCCCAGCTGTAAGGTTTGATTGCTGTTTCATTTTCTTCCTCTTTCACCTCAAATTTTAGTTTTTATTAGTTTTTGTCAGCATTTTCTTTCAGTCCTTTCTATTTCTGATTTGTAAATAATGTTTATTCATCTTCTAAATTTGTATTTGTTTTCACTGCAAAATTAACTCATTTTTATTTTACTTAATGTTCTCTGAAAACACACCATGATTGTGGTAAAAAAAAATATTCAAAAAGTGTGATTCCAAGCTTTATTTTGGCTTTTTCTATTTCTTCTAAAAAAATTTAACATTGTTTATTAAACGTTCTTCTAAATTGTCTGTCATCTGTATTTTTGTTTTGACTTTTAATACATTTTTATTTTCTTTTTTGTAGTTATATTGAAATTTTCTAATATTTCAAATTCCTTATAGCCATTAATCTAATTTTATCATGTTATATATCTTTAAAATATATCTTTTAAATTTTAATAATGTATTATTTCAATTTGTCTTATTTTTGTGTATTATTTTTTCCTTATTGTCTGATTTTTATTCTTTAATTTGTCATAAACACAGTTTAAGGTCCAGGTTGAGTAGTGATGAATTAAGTCATATAAAAAAGCTTTTCTAAAATTCAAATCGATTTTTTAATTCCATGACTAATCAAATAGATAATGATTGAAGAATAAATGCAATTTTGGTCTATTTTTTATGTTTTAACTGATTTTTTTACATGAAATAAAATATTGATATTTGATGAAAAAATTCCTTTGCATTATCTACATTCTTTATTAGTTCATTTCAACATTTTCTTTAAGTCTTTGTATTTTTTATTTAGCTTTTTCTTGCAAATAGTGTACTCTTAGTGTTACAGTTTTCAGGTCCAGGTTGAGTTGTGATAAATTCAATTAAATCAGAATAAAATGTGTAAAAATTCCCCAAATTAAAGGGTTATTAAAAAATTCCTTAGCTGTAGTCATTTATTTGTCTTTTATAATAAATGTGCTGATGCATAAATAAATAATAAATAACTGTGAATGTTTGTCCTCATCCTTTATAAACAGTCAGACTCATTTCTCACTCAGATTCTTACTAACAGAATATTCACTGTCAATCATTGAGCGCGCTGACTTCAGCTTCTTCTCTTTATTCAAACTCATCTTTGAAAATATTCCTACACTCAAGGATTAGATTGAAGACAACAGAAAATTTGGGTTGGACAAAAGCTTCATGGTTTTATTCTACCAGGCAGTACTAGAGAGCTTAGTCAGATATGGGATGTCATCTTGGTATGGCAACCTCACTACAAAACTAAAAACTAAACTGGCTCGTCTGGTGCACACGGCCATGAAGGTGATGGAGAAGAGTGAGTATCCGACCCTGCAGTCTATTTATGAACAAACCGTTCTTAGGCAAGCTCAGAGGATAGTGACCGATTCATCCCACGTTCTCCACTCAGAATATGACCTCCTGCCCTCGGGAAGACGATACAGAGTCCCTCACTGCAAACTTAACCATTTCAAGAATTCATTTGTTCCAACCTCCATCAAACTCCTAAACAATGCTTCTTGAGGCTGAAGATTGTGCAATATGTAGTGTTTTTATTATAATGAAGTTTTAGAATACATTAATTTTGTATAATATTGTTATGTGTTTGCTGGTGTTGTTGTGCCTGATGATGTGTTGTTGTGTTGTTGTGGCTGTGAGGGCATCTATGGAGCAGCTCCTGAGTCCAGGACAATTTTCCCTGAGTGGGACAATAAAGTATATTTGATTGATTGATTAATTGATTTATTGATTGAGAACAGGAAGTGCTTTAGAGTTTCTCTCTGAGGATTTTTCTGTCATTGTGAAAGAAGAACTTCCTCTAACAGCAGCTTCTCCTCTCAACTCAAACCCAGATCAGAAAAACATCAGATCCAGACCTTTGGTTAAGAAGCAGAGTCAGACTGGCAGGAAGAAGACATGTTCACATCATGACCAGCAGGTGGTGTTAGTGTACCAGTCAATGTTTCCTCATTGAGCTGTGTCACTGAATGCAGAGCTGGATGCTCGAAAAGCTGTTGCTTGCAGATGTGCGCCTTCAGAATGTCATAAAAGTCAATATTATGCTTTTATTTTGAAGGACATGTCTCCATGGTGTTGTTCTGTCACATCTTTTGTTCCATCTCTACTCCAAACTGCCACATTTTTCATGAAAACATCTGATTGTGATTGAAAGTGTTCAGAAATGTAGTCCTGATTTGTGGTCCAGGAGGTAGTTGTGGGTCCTGATGTTAGACCAGCTCAGATTCACTGACTCATAGAGAACAGCTGTTCTGCTGCAGCTCTGAATCTGAAGACTTTTTAAAGTCCTAAGACATATAAACCAGTGATGACGGCATTGTAAAAAATCCATTTCATGGCAGAAATGTGACTAGTGATGGTATTAACACCAGTTTACCCCCCCACTCTGATTTGGTCTTCACATTCTTCATATCACAGATTTGCTCCAGAATAAAATACAGACTATGTTAGAAAGCCAAACACAGAACAGCTGACTGGGTAAACAAATGTTACTTAACGTTACCATCAGCTGATGGAGTCTGCCGTCTCTCTCTGCTTCTCCTCCCGTCTCCTGAAGGGACTCTCGGGGTTTGCTCCATCCTGCTGCTGTTAGAACCACACTGAATTCTCCTGTTCTGGAGTTTGATGCAGCTGAAGATTTCACTTTAACACCTTTATGCTGCCTCGTGTTGACCTCAGACTCCTAGAGAAAACACAACAAATCACAGAGCTCACATAAGGGCTGGTTCCAGAGGAGCTCTGCAGATCCAGATCAACCTCATTGAAGAGACATTCCCTGATATTTGAATCGAACTCATCCTGCTGCTTCCTAAATAAACAGCAGCTCAGAGAAACAGACTAACCTGTGCTTCAGGAGCTCCAGGTCAACTTGATGACATTGTTGTGCTCAGTGCTCATGCTGCAGACTCCAGAGTGGACACAGGGGGCAGCAGAGTCACCATCTCTCCTCACTATAAAATCACACAGAAACCTCTCTGTCCTTAACCTGACACGCCAGTTGGATTTGTTTCACACATCCATCTGGGAAAGCTTCAATAGTAAACTAAGAAAAGGCAGAGGCTTTGAAAAAAACTCAGAGTGTGATTGGATCAACATTCTGTCTGTCACATCTCTACGGGCCAATCAGAGCAACAAAACACGTGACGTAGCTGCTATCGAGCTGCACATGTGCAGCTACCGAGGAATAAGGCGAAACATGGGGACTATAGACATATAAGTACACAACTTTAGTGGTTTTTGAAAAGAAAACAAATCACTGCTGTTCTTTGTTCGTCTTTTAACAAAGAAATGTCGTCAAGTTCTGATAAAACTGGTGCTTTAGCAACATCCATGCTAATCTCTTCTCCATAACTGCACCAGCTCTTGCTGCTGCTTGTTAAGGTCACCATTTTGCTGCACCTGAAAGTACTGCCCCTTGCCGCTGATTGGTCCTGTCACTTTCTAACGGGGCCCAAACAGTTCAGATGGGAGCTTAACAGGATGGATTTGCCAGTGAAAAACAAGGAAATGGGCGTATCCATCTGCTTTGCAAGGTTACTCTGTCCTAGCACAGCTAGCAAAGCAGAGGAATTCTGAGAGGACTTTCAGGTAAACGCAGAGCTAGATTCTCTGAATCTGTTGATGATATTATGGACTGGAGATGGAGGGAGTTTCAAAGTCTGACCTATTTTTCTGAAATTCTTCCACATTTTTAGACTCCGTTTTTCACAGATTGGTGAACCTCTGCCCATCTTTGCTTCTGAGAGACTCTGCCTCTCTAAAATGCTCCTTTTATACCCACTCATGTTTCTGACCTGTTAACAATTAACCTAATTAGATTCAAAATGCTCCTCCAGCTTGTTTTCATCAGTACCACTTACTTTTCCAGCCTTTTGTTACCCTGTCCCTACTTTTTTGAGATGTGTTGCTGCCATCAAATTCGAAATGAGCTCATATTTTTCCTGAAATGTTCAAATGTCTCAGCTTAACATCTGATCTGTTGTTTCTGTTCTGTGAATCAAATCTGTGTTTATGAGATTTGACAATCATTGACTTCTGTTTATATTTACATTTTACACAGCGACCCAACTTTTTTGGAATTGGGGTTGTAGAAAGAGAACCAAATAAGACAATTTATCACAAAATACATGAAAGTAGAGAATTACTAGGTATCCATCAAACAGTAGTTTCACTGAGGTCAAGGAAACGTGGAGAGGAAACCACCGAGGGAGTCATTTCTCTCTCTCTCTCTCTTCCTGTTCTGAGGAAAGCACCCCCCCCCCCCCCCCCAGTTCACCAGAAACAAACCAGGAAACTGGCGGTTAGTTTTGCTCAGTCAGAAGAGACACACGGAGAGACAAACCTACAGGATAAAACCTGCCTGAAAGAAGACAGAAAGACAGAACCCAGGATACTGGTTATACTGGGAATACTAGGAATACCACCACTTTAACCAGGTACTGAATCCACAAACTGAAGGAGAGTTTCAAAGAGTCAGACTAAAAGTAACTTAAGGGGACAGAAAGTGACATTCTGTTTGTCTGTATTATCTTCAGCTCCACTCTGAGACAAAATGCCATCCAAGTTAGTCAACAATCTGAGCTGTCCGGTCTGCATGGAAATCTTTAAAGATCCCGTCATCCTGTCCTGCTGCCACAGCTTCTGTAGAGCGTGTGTGGAGTACTGCTGGAAGGAGAAGGAGGACAAAGAGTGTCCTGTCTGTAAGAGGAGACACTCAAATGATTTTATGAATAACTTCGCTTTGAAGAGTTTGTGTGAGACTTTTCTACAGGAGAGAGATCAGAGATCTTCAGAGGATCTCTGCAGTCTGCATCAGGAGAAACTCAAACTCTTCTGTCTGGACCATGAGGAGCCAGTGTGTGTCGTCTGCAGAGATTCAGAAAAACACTCCAACCACAGATTCAGACCCATCAATGAAGCTGCTCAACAACACAAGAAGAAACTTGAGGAAACTCTGCAGCCCTTAAAGGAGAAGTTAACGGTTTGTGAAAAAGTTCAAGTGGAGTTTGATCAAACTTTGGACCACATGGAGGTCCAGGCCCGACACACAGAGAGGCAGATTAAGGAGCAGTTCAAGAAGCTTCACCAGTTTCTAGCAGAGGAAGAGGAGGCCAGGCTGCGTGCATTGAGGGAGGAAGAGGAGCAGAAGAGACAGAGGATGAAGGAGCAGATGGAGGCTCTGAGAGCACAGATAGCAGATCTTTCACACACAGTCAGAGCCACAGAGGACCAGCTGACGGCCCAAGACGTCTCTGTCCTGAAAAATTACAAGGCTGCAGTGGAAAGAGTCCAGCAGCGCCCCTTGCTGGAGGATCCACAGCTGCCCTCAGGAGCTCTGATAGACCAGGCCAAACACCTGGGCAACCTGGGCTTCAACATCTGGACCAAGATGAAGGACCTGGTCTCCTACACGCCTGTTATTCTGGACCCAAACACTGCTCATCCAAGGGTCATCCTGTCTGATGATCAGACCGCTGTGAGAGGAGGAAAGAGACAACAGCTTCCAGATAATCCAGAGAGGTTTGATCATTTCTGCTCTGTCCTGGGCTCTGAGGGCTTTAACTCTGGGACTCACAGCTGGGACGTCCAGGTTGGAGACAGTTCACACTGGGTACTAGGAGTGATAGCAGAGTCTGGACAGAGGAAGGGAGACAAACTGTCTGGATTATGGAGAATAGGGTTAGATGATGGTAAATACGGAGCAGGCTCATCATCACATAGATTCACTGATCTCTCAGTGAAGAATCCTCCAAAAACGATCAGAGTTAACCTGGACTGTAACAGAGGAGAGCTGTCATTCTCTGATCCTGATACTAACACACACATCTATACCTTTAAACACACTTTCACTGAGAACATACTTTATACTTTGTGTCCATACTTTAATACTGTGGAACATATTAAGATTTTACCAGAGAAGATCTCTGTGACTGTCCAAAAACAATATAGGTAGATAGATAGACTGATCTGCTTCCATTCATCTCTAAACCTGTGAGATCTAAAACCTTGACTTTATCAGTGTTGTGTAGAACTGAAGAAGCAGGTTGGACAGGAGAAAAGACATGATGAGGAAACTCAAGAAGCTCTGGAGAGTATATAGACGGAGACTTCACAGTAAATCATGGATTCATCACTCTACTTTGACAACCTGATATGTGTGGCTCACACATATTCTAATTTTCTTTTATTTTCTAAAAATGTAATTACTTTATTATTTCTAATTTCTTTTGGTAATTAATCTAATTTTCTAAAGTTTTATATTTCAAATGTTTTTTGATTCTTACTGAAAATGTAATTTTTTCTGTTTCTCTTATATTTACATATCATTTTGTCCCAGTTCTCCTTTTGTCATAACATTAACACAGTTTAAGGTCCAGGTTGAGCAGTGATGAGTTAAATCATATAAAAATGAAATGTGTAAAAACTCATTAGATGTTTTTTTTTTTTAATTTTCCTTAAATTTCCTACATTTGAGTTTGATTGTTTTATATGAAAAGTATTGGTATCTAATTTAAAAATTCTTTGCTTTTGTCAACATTCTTAATGATTTTTTGTCAACATTTTCCTTAAACCTTCATTATTGTTTTACTTTTTAATGCCAATTTCTGATGTTGTGTTTCTAATTTTTACTACAAGGCTGCTCTTATTTTATTCTATTTTAGGAACTTCTTTGATTTTCTGGAATAATTTAAGATCATAAGATAAGCTAAAATTTAGAATTATAAATTTAAACTTAATGAGTCTATTGTTTTTAATCTAAATGTTTTTTCTCTTATTATAATATTTTCATTATTCAATAAATATTCAATTTCCTTTCTTTATTAGGTGTAGAATTATTTTATTTTCAATCATGTTTTTCTGTTTTCTTTTTCCCTTTTAAATGTTTGTTCTTCGTCTATTTGATTTTCTAAAATTTTACATTTTTTAATTTGCACACTTTTTTTTAGGTTTTTTTTCCCCGAGTTTTTAATTTTATTATAATTTCTCTAATTATCTTTTTTGGGGGGTTAAATTTCTGCTCTAACAGTTTTCAGGTCCATGTTGAGTCATAAAAAATCAAATCAAATAAGAACAAAATGTTTTAAAACTCCCAAAATTTAAGGGTTATTAAAAACTTCATCAGCTGTAGTCATTTATTTGTCTTTTATAATAAATGTGCTGATGCATAAATGAATAATAAATAACTGTGAATGTTTGTCCTCATCCTTTATAAACAGTCAGACTCATTTCTCACTCAGATTCTTACTAACAGAATATTCACTGTCAATCATTGAGCGCGCCGACTTCAGCTTCTTCTCTTTATTTAAACTTATCTTTGAAAATATTCCTACACTCAAGGATTTGATTGAAGACAACAGAACAGGAAGTGCTTTAGGTGATGATGATGATGGTGGTCTTGATGATGAAGAATCCAGCTGATAAACTGACTCACAGTCACACATGTTCATTAGAAATGTCACATGTTCATAATTATTTATTTCAGACATTTAAGACTAAAGTTTTCTACCATAATGATGTGAAATCATCTAAAAGGTGTTAAATAAATTCTAAATGAGTCATTTCTGATCCTTACAGCGTGGTTTGAGGAGAAGCTCTCTGACATGAAAAGTTTTCATGGATCCTAAATATGAACCTCCTCAGACCCTGCATGTACATATGAGGACATGACCTTTAACCTTTTCTACAACAGAGCCATCATTCTGCTTCAACACATTTGGACAGAACCGTCCAGAGTGTTCTTAGAGATTCATTCTGTCTTCTTGTTTTTAAACTATAGAGAAGCAGTTTCTTTTAGTCCAGTTTAGATGTCCAGAATGTTCTCTGATGGTTAAGTCATTTGAGGGAATGTTGGACCATTTACTGTTAGGATATTTTGGGGAGTTTATTTTTTCCATTTTCGAGTTTCAATTTTCAGACATTTTAAAGGAAATTTAGGGGAAATGTTTGCATATTTTGGAGAGTTGGGGGAAATGTACTTGTTGGCAATTTCATGGAAATTTGGGAAATGTATTTTTACATTTCTGGAAATTTGGGGAGCATTGTTCTTTAAAATGTAAATAAATTCAATGTAAATTCCAGTAAATTTGTTTGTTTTCTGACATTTTCATGGAGTTTGGGGAATGTAGTGGTAAATTTGGGAGTATTTGCTTTGAAATTTTATGGGATTTACATGGAATTTTTGATGATACTTTATTTTCATTTAAATGTTTAGGCTTCACGATAACATTTCACTGAAATATTTGGGAAATTCTTGAAGAAATTTGTTGGTGTGCAATGCATTCTGGGTCGTCACCTTTGAAGCTCAAAAGTAAAAGTGGGCAGAGGTTCACCAATCTGTGAAAAACTGAGTCTAAAAATTCTGGAACAATTTCAGAAAAATGTTCCTCAATGTGAAACAGTGAAGACGTTGAATCTCCCTCCATCTACAGTCCACAATATCATCAACAGATTCAGAGAATCTGGAGAAATCTCTGAGAGCAAGAGACAAGGCTGGGGGGGCCCTCAGGGGCCACTGCATTAAAAACAGACATGATTCTGGACTGAAATCACTGCATGGGCTCAGGAACATTCCAGAAATCATCGTCTGTCAACACAGTTGGCCGTGCCATCCACCAATGACAGTTAAAGCTGGATCATGGAGAGAAGAAGCCATATGTGAACAGGATCCAGAAACAGCGCCGTCTTCTCTGGACCAAAGCTCATTTAACATGGACTGAGGAAACATGGAAAACTGTTCTGTGGTCAGAGGAAACCACAGACGCCATGTCCTGTGGACTACAGAGGAGAGGGAGCATCCAGCTTGTTCTCCTGGCTCAGGTCTAAAGCCTGCATCTCTGATGGTATGGGGTTGCATTAGTGCCTATGACGTGGGCAGCTCTAACATCTGGAAAGGAACTATCAATGCTGAGAAGTAGAGAGAGCTTTTAGAGCAACATATGCTCCCATCCAGACAACGTCTCTGTCAACAAGACCATGCTAAACCACAGACCACACCCATCACAACAGCATGGCTTCACAGGAGAAGAGTCCAGGTCCTGAACTGGTCTGCCTGCAGTCCAGACCTTTCACCAATAGAAAACATTTGGAGCATCAGAAAAGAAGCAAAGAAGACCCAGCTAGAATCCTACATCAGACAAGAAGGGGACAACATTCCTCTCCATCAGCTGGTCTCCTCACCTCCAGACGTTTACAAACTTTTAAAGAAGAGGGGATGCTACACAATAAAGTATCTGTCCATGCCATCAAATTCAAACTGAGCTAATACTTTCATGAAACTGTAAAATCTCAGTTTAACATCTGATCTGTTGTTTCTGTTCTATTGTGAATAAAATATTGGTTTATGAGATTTAGATAGTATATTTTACCCATTATAGTAAAAATATATGCATAGAGTTTGTTTAATTTAAAATATAACAGTAGACATTAGGAGAGATTTATATTGAAATCAAAGGAATGTTTAAAAAATCCTTAAAATTTAAGTCTTGATTATTCTTGAATGTGCTTGTCTGTGTGGGACTATTACTGATCCACTTTTAAAGAGGAGGGGGGTCCTCAGGTCTGGCTAGGGATGGGAACCGAGAACGGTTCCCGTTGAGAACCGGTTCCAATTGGCTCAATCCATCGGCATCATTGATATTTTATCTTAACGATTCCCTTAACGATGCCTCGCTCCCGCGTGCCATAAAACACAGGCCTGGCATGTGGCAGTCAGCAAACAACAGAGAAGTTGAGGACATGGACAAACATTTACAGGACTAAACAGTATCCCCGCAAGGTGTTTAAAAAACCCATTAAACAAGCACTTGACGGCGTGCGTACATACGCACAACGAGTGGAGCACGTGTGTCTCTGCAGCGCTTCATCTAATCCTTCGTCAAAATGCTTTGAGTTTAAAATAAAACAGGTTTGTAAGAAGACGTTTACAGGAGCGGGAGAAGTGAATTATTTAAGTAAAACAGGTTAAATCAGGGCAGGGGATCAAATGGAGTTTCTTTTTTTTCTCTTTCTATGACTCAGACCTGCAGTCTTTCCTATCTCCTCTTCTCCCAGACGTAAGGTGAGAAGTGATCATCCTAATCAAATATCTTAGCATCTGGAAATGTGAAGTAATGCTCAGTGTGCTTTTAAACAAATAAAGATTGGCTTTCATTACCATTTTATGTCCACATTGTGCTTCAATGGTGAGCTCCGTCCTGCTGAGTGTTTACTTTACGGCGATCTCATAAGAAACTACAGAATAGGCATCAAATGACCAACAAGCAGTGAATAATTTCATCTACATTTCACATTAGACTGGTAAAGATAAGTTTAAAGGAGTTCTGTCATCACTTTTAAAGTGTCATACACAGGCAGTGGTGCTGTGGGTGGAAAAATACACATATTCTCAAGGAAATGATTACTAATGTGCGTTCATCACACAGCCCCAACCGTATTACCACACATTTCTAGTGAACTGTCACAAAAACAGACAAAAGCAGTAAAAAGTGTGGCTTCATTTCTCCAAAAATGACGCACACACAGCAACGTGAAACGTCTGGCAAACAGTGATGTCTAATGCATGACATGCATCTCGTTGCCCAAGAACTGTTAATTTTGCACAAGAGTTCAATTTATTTTGATGCCTCCAGAGATCTAGGATCCAGAGACTAATTTTATTTATATTTTAAGGTTTTATCTTTAAAGAAAAATGAGCGGTAATATTGTATTCTAATTCAAGTTCATAGATTAAAGATCCAGAGAGCAGTTTGTTTTAACTGAGACATATCCAACAAAAGGAGATTTTTTTGTATATTTTAGGATGTTTTCCTCCCAAACACTAGAAGAGGAAAGAGCGCCTTTTAGTGGCGGCGACGTTGAAGTCAGACAACCACGGCGTGGGTCCCTTACAGCCTCATTTTAGCTTAGACTTTCATCATGGAGGTTTGTGCTTCAAAAATAAAACTAGATTCATAACATTTTATACAATAATCCAACAAACCATGGCCTTTCTGTGGCTGAAACCTGCGCTGTGCTAACCTCCTAGTCCACCAGCAGAAATTCGTCACTCTGCAGCCCGTTTGCTCACTCGTAAGGATTTTTTAAAAACACGTCATTTGAAGAACAAAATGTTAAAGAAAGTCTCCTTAAAATCAAGAGTAAGAATTCAGTTTGTTTTACTGAAAACGTTCCTCATGTTAAAGAAAAGCGTCTCATTCAGAAGTCTCATTAGGACTTTTATTTTGAAATCTGCAGATTTTCCTTCCTCTACTGAATCCTATTGAAATTGTCTCCCCGTCAGCGCCGTGACGTGATCAGACTTGTTTTAATCTGCGTGTTCTTCATCATCATCGTCATCATCATGAGTGTGTGTTTGGTGTCTGAGTGAGCGGCGCCCTCAGCGACGCCAGTTCGAACCCCGTCAGACGCGCGGTGGACGTCCGTCAGCGTCGTCAGTGTCTTACCATGAAAACGATGTCGGTGGTGTGATTCTGACGTGGAGACGAGCCGCCATCGCCGCCTCCACGCAGACGATTATTGTACAATGAGATTTTGAGATATTTAACCCTGGGTAAACTGCCTATTTTGTTATAATAAAGTCTATATTGAACTTTACGTAAGCACTACTACTACGGAGTTATTTTCTCTGCATTCTTAATCATATACACTGGAGATCAAAATTAGAGAACAATCCACAATTTCCTACATTTCAAGTTCTCTGAATCGCCCTGTTTTAAAATGATCCAGACACGAGTAAAAGAGCAGAATTTTAAGCATATTGCATGTGTTACATATGATGTGAAGCACAGTATAAAAAAGTAAAATGAAATATTTAAAAAGAACACTGATCAAAATTAGAGAACGCTTTCAGATACCTCCCAGTAATCGGTGATAGCCTGGCACCTGGTGCTAATTTCCTTACTTATCAGACAAACCCTGTTTAACTTGCAGTCTAACTTCCAGTTTTCACTGACTTCACAAGATAGTGAGCCATTCTAAAGTGACCGAAACCCTCCGGCTGTCAACAATAGCAAGAGAAGTTGGCTGTTCTAAATCTGTCATTTCAAGAATAGTACATCTTTAGAAAGTCACAAAGTCATTCTAGTCTACCAAGAAGGCCAGTCGTCCACAAAAGACAGCTAAAAGAGAGGACAGAATAATATGGAGAACCTCGATGGACCATTGGTTTAACACTGCAGCTGAAATTGCTCGCCAGTTCATCACTGAACAGGGACTCTGTCTCATCATACAGTGTCTTGATGTTTAAGAACATTTGGACTGAAAGCCCACTCAGCAGTGACCAAACCTCTCATTAGCAGAAAGAATCAAACAGCTAGACTAACCTTTGCTGAGGGACATGTTGTGTGGACGGAAGAAAACTGGTCCAAAGTTCACTTCAGTGATGAAAGCAAGTTTAATCTATTTGGATCCAATGGAAAACATTCTGTAAATCATCAAACTGGGGAAAGACTGAACCCAAAGTGTGTGAAGAAGTCAGTGAAAGGTGGAGGAGGAAGTGTCATGGTTTGGGGAATGTTTTCTGCAGCAGGAGTCGGGCCTCTTATACAGCTACATGGCCGAGTGAATGCAAATGTTTACCAGAACCTTCTTCAACAACATATGATTCCTTCCCTGCGTTCATCAGCTAATCAGACAGTAATTGTCATGCAGGACAATGCCCAATGTCAACCGGCAAAATGTGTATAGCAGTTCTTTGAAACTGAAAACACTGAAATATTGAAATGGCCAGCCCAGAGTCCTAGTCTACACCCAAGAGAAAACCTCTGGAAAATCCTTGGCGACAACGTTATGGCCAATAAATCCACTACAGTCACTGAACTGTGGAAGAGACTGGAAGAGGAGTGGACCAAAAAGACACCAGAGCAGTGTGAGGGACTGGTGACGTCCTGTGGCTGTAGATGCGCTTGAGTCATTCAAAGCAAAGACCTGTACACTTCCTACTAATTTTTGACTGTTGTAACCTTCAGAAAATGTTGCTATAATCTTTCTTTGTTCTACAGGCATTGCTGTTCTTTAATTCTGATCACTGTGTTTTCCACAGAATAATTATTTTTTTGTTGAAGTTCCTTTCTCTGTTTTAAAACAATGTTCCAGTAGCATGGTATTGCCACAACAAAAAATCCTTCAAATGTTGAACATCGAAGATTACATTATTTCAGAATAAATCAAGTGTTCATAAATTGTTCTCTAATTTTGATCTCCAGTGTATGAATAGAAAGTATAAAGATATTTGAATATGAAAATATATTTTTTCTTTTCTTTGATCACCACCTCCTCTGTCTTTTAATTTTCTATTTTAAGCATAATAAAATCTTAACAAGAAAACACCCTGATCTGCACGCCTCCTATTCTTCTTCTGTGGTTCTCTGATCCTCCAGATTAGGAGTTATGAGTGTTTCTTTATTTAAAGCTTTTTAGTTTTAGACAAGGCAGAGTCAAGAGGGATAAAAGAGATGTAGGCATTTATACTTTAAAATTAGAGAAAATGTTTAAAAATCCAAAAAACTTTAAAGACAAGGCCAAATTACAAAATCGTGGTGGCAATATGGTTGTAAAACATAGATTAGATATATTTTTGTCTTTTTTAATATTTTAAATTTGTTTTAAATAGTCTCACAATTTTATTCAGTCTCAATATTTCAATTTTTATTTTTAGATTATTGATTTTTTTTTAATCTTGTTTCTTTCTATCCATCCTTAGGGTTTTTTTTTTCTTTACCATTTCCAAGTTTTAGGTTTCCTTATTTTATTATTTCCTAAAAAAAACTTTTGAAAAAAAAATGTGTTCTATTTTTCCTTGAATAATTTTACCTTTTCTCGACAGTTGTATCTGTTTTCTTAATTTTATTTTTTTTGTAATCTGTTTTTAATTTTAAGATAATTTAAAACCTCTTCATTTTGTTAATCGATTTCACCACAGGGTTTAATGTTTATTTTAAATATGTATTTTTTTAAACAAAAATATCAAGACAAAAAATAAAAAAAATAATAGTTTGAAGCTTTATTTAACCCTAGTTGTTATTTTTTCTTTTATTTTTTTTCCTTTAATACCCACTGAATTTTACTTTTACTTATTTAAATTTTCTTTTTTAATTTTTCTATTTGTCATGTCATTGTTGTTAAGTTTTCCATTTTAATTTCCCCTTAACTTTATTTATTTGTCTTCAGTTGGTTTTATTTTTCCCAAAATGATTTTTTTATGTAAGGCTCAAATTAACACAGTTTCAAAGTCAAATATACATATACATACATATTACAAAAGTAGAATATGTAACATTTTTCTAAATACATAAAATGTTTACATTTATTTTTCTGTCATTAAAACATTCTGATGCAGACAGATGAATAAATATGTTAATGAGACAGAGGAGGACGACCAGCTACTTAATGTGGTTGAAGTGGAAGAATTAAAAGTTGTGTGTTCTTAAAAAAAAGCAGATATTTTAAACCAAATCCAGAGTGGAAAGTAAGAAAGTAAAAAAAATGAGGAAGGATAGGAGTCGATTTTATAACAGCCAAATAATCTAAAACCATGAAGGTCTTCATCAGGGCGAACAGACTAACATCTGTGCTTTGGCCACACCTCTTTTTTTAACCACAGCCAATGACAGATGGTCACATGGATCAAACAAGTGAAGCCAGGTGAGATTCTTCAAACAGGTCTAACAAGTCAGTCATTCTGGTGTGAGCTCACCCATAACTGTCAACGACCACGGAGAGACGGAAACACCCGACAGAGTCCAGGAGCCTGTTCAGACATGACATCTGTCAGATTAGTTCAGAATCATTGCTACAGTAGCAGTTTCAATCAGAACTGGACCACAGATCTGTAATTAGAAGAACCCCTGGGCCATCTGCTCCACACAGTTATCAAACCTTAATAAAGGATTTCAAACAGTGAACAGAGTCAAAGCTCAAGTCCAACTATTACTCTGTTTCTCAGACTCTCCCTACTTATTGTAAAAAGCTGCTCTTTATGGAACGCAGTAGAACCTGAACATCAACCGCTCCTTCAAAACCTTTGAGACTCCACCCAATCAAAACATTTCTCTCTTCTCTCTAAGTCCCGCCCCTTTACCTGTTTCACCAAAAGGACTCGTAGCTGTTTGTTAGTACGCCTCATTCAGAAGAGAGACAGAGAGCGACCCACAGACAAAAACCAGAACAACTTCTACTGAAAGAGGACAGCAGCAGAGGATACTGGGAATACTGGGATTACTACCACTTTAACCAGGTACTGAATCCACCAACTGAACAAGACTTTTATAGAAGCAAAAATCTGACAGTGACTTTCAGTGACGGTGAGTAACTCCCAGCTGTTTATCTGCTGCATCTCTAGACAAAATGGCGTCAAAGCTAGAGGAGGATCTGAGCTGTCCGGTCTGCCTGGACATCTTTAAAGATCCTGTCATCCTGTCCTGTGAGCACAGATTCTGTAGAGCGTGTGTGGAGAACTGCTGGAAGGAGAAGGAGGACAAGGAGTGTCCTGTTTGTAAGAGGAGCCACTCAAAAAGATGGTTACCTCAAGACGTGTCATTGAAGATCCACTGTGAGAAAAGACAGAGATTTTCAGAGGATCTCTGCAGTCTGCATCATGAAAAACTCAAACTCTTCTGTCTGGACCATCAGGAGCCCATGTGTGTCGTCTGCAGAGATTCAGAAAAACACTCCAACCACAGATTCAGAGCCATCAGTGAAGCTGCAGAAGAACACAAGAAGAAACTTGAGGAAACTCTGCAGCCCTTAAAGGAGAAGTTAACGGTTTGTGAGAAAGTTCAAGTGGAGTTTGATCAAACTCTGGACCACATGGAGGTCCAGGCCCGACACACAGAGAGGCAGATTAAGGAGCAGTTTAAGAAGCTTCACCAGTTTCTAGCAGAGGAAGAGGAGGCCAGGCTGCGTGCACTGAGGGAGGAAGAGGAGCAGAAGAGACAGAGGATGAAGGAGCAGATGGAGGCTCTGAGAGCACAGATAGCAGATCTTTCACACACAGTCAGAGCCACAGAGGACCAGCTGACGGCCCAAGACGTCTCCTTCCTGAAAAACTACAAGGCTGCAGTGGAGAGAGTCCAGCAGCGCCCCCTGCTGGAGGATCCACAGCTGCCCTCAGGAGCTCTGATAGACCAGGCCAAACACCTGGGCAACCTGGGCTTCAACATCTGGACCAAGATGAAGGACCTGGTCTCCTACACACCCGTTATTCTGGACCCAAACACTGCTAATCCAGTCTTCATCCTGTCTGATGATCTGACCGCTGTGAGACGAGGAAAGAGACAGCAGCTTCCTGATAATCCAGAGAGGTTTGATCATTACTGGTCTGTCCTGGGCTCTGAGGGCTTTAACTCAAGGACTCACAGCTGGGACGTCCAGGTTGGAGACAGTGCTAGCTGGTTCCTGGGAGTGTTAGCCGAGTCTGGACAGAGGAAGGGAGAGAAACTTTCTGGATTATGGTCAATTGGGTTATATGATGGTAAATACCTAGCAGACTCATCATTACATGGAGTCACTGCTCTCTCAGTGAAGAATCCTCCAAAGAGGATCAGAGTGAATCTGGACTGTAACATAGGAGAGCTGTGGTTCTCTGACCCTGATACTAACACACACATCTATACCTTTGACCTAACTTTCACTGAGAGGGTGGTTCCACTCATTAGAACTGTGAAAGATTATTCACTGAAGATTTCACCAAAGAAGATCTCTATGACTGTGGAAAAACGATAGATAGATAGATAGATAGATAGATAGATAGATAGATAGATAGATAGATAGATAGATAGATAGATAGATAGATAGATAGATAGATAGATAGATAGATAGATAGATAGATAGATAGATAGATCGATCGATCGATCGATCGATCTGAGACCCAGAGATAATAAATCCATACAGTCCTTTAAACAGTCCAGAACTAACAGCATATCTATTATGCTGTCTTCATCGGGATCATCGGGACTCTGACTGCCTTTTGTAAACCTAATTATACTGTAGGCTTATCCTGGGGCCTCATACTCCAGGAACCCTCAGATATAATTTTAAAGGTGTGCATCAAAAATGAGGTATATGTTTATAACTACTTTAAATGTTTAAAACCTGTACTATAGATGTAAATAAAGGACCAAGATGAATTGTGGAAGAACTGCTGAAAATAGCCAAAAGCACAAAAATAGCTGAAAATAGCAAAAAAATAGCATAAAAGTAGCTGAAAATGGCATTCAATAGCTCAGAAAGGGATAAAAATCGTCAGGTTTGCAAGGAAAAACTCAAAAGGGAGGACCCAAATGCAGGTAAACTAGAAAATGATTTAATAAAACAAAGGAACTTACTGAAAACTAAAACACTAGAATCAAAGTCGATGAACCAAAACAAAATCCACAGGAGCACAAGGAAAGCACGAGGAGTAACACGGGGAATGACATCTACAATGAACCGACACAGACACAGGGAGACAGAGAGCTTAAATGCACAGGGAGTGATTAACAACAGAGGACAGGTTAGGACAATCAGACACAGGTGGAAGTGGTGAAGGTAATCACAGTGGAGGGAAACTCAGGCAGGAAGCAAAACTGGAATCACACACAAGGAAAGGCAAACTACAAAGTAAAACAGGAAACATGGAACCTAACACAAGAAGCACACGAGGACTGAATGACAAAACTAAACACAAGAAGCTGAACAAAGGAAACACAGGAGGATACAAAAAAACAAAACACAAGGAGGGAAACTAAAACACAGGGAGGAAAACTGAACAAGAAACACAGGGAGTAAAACTAAACATGAGACACAGGAATTAACTAAACATGAAACACAGGGAATGTAAAACTAACATGAAGCAGGGAATTACTAAACATGAAACACGAGGAGTAAAATTAGACATGAAACAAGGAATAAACTAGACATGAAATCCAAGGAGTAACTAAACATGAACATGAACTAACATGAGGCACAAAATACACAGAAACACCTAAGAACTAAACACCAGAAATATACAAACTAGAAAACCTAAGTACAATGTAAAACTAGAAACATGGAAATCACAGAACAAGGAAAACACGAGGGAACAAAACTAAACACAGGAAATACACTAGAAAAACTCATAACCTAACAAATCAGAACCTGGATCATGACAAAAATAGCTGAAAGTAGCCTAAAAAATTGCTGAAAATAGACTAAAAATAGATTATTTTGGCCTAAAAGTAGCTGAAAATTGCATTCAATGGCTAAAAAAGCATAGAAACCGTTGAAAATATCATGAAAATAGCTTTATCTTATATATCATAAAAGTTTGAAGTCAGAAAAGTCATAGCACTTGAATGACGAACAAACAGAATTTTTTAAAAGTTTAAATGGTGTTGATGCGACAAAGTATGAAGGAGGAGATAGCCGGCGTGGAAGAAGAATAATAAACAAAATGGCCGTCGTGAATATCAATAGTGTGGATGCTCAGCATCCCCACTAAATAGCATCAAACTTTGATCATCCCTGTGGAGGACCCCTGGCCCCAACATCAAGGTCCAAGCGCCTCAATAGTCCCCAAATATATTCATATCTAATGATAGTACTGTAGACCCCAATAGACACTGAAACAATACACTGGTGGCTTACTGTGGTCAAATGGCATCAGAAAATCCAAATAAGACCTGATAAAGTACTGATGGCTAGTTGGGGATTTAGATTTGCCGTTAGGTTATGTCCTGTAGTTCTCTGGCTTTATTACCTGGAAAAAAAAAAGTTTCAAAAGTTTCTTGCAATGACTGATTTCAGATAAATGGGTAAGCTCCTCTTATTTACACATTTATAAAACCATCCCTGGATGTAGCAACAGTCAGCCTGCAGCAGAGATTGTTCTTATTATGAACTTCCTCCTGGGATCTGTTTATTTTTGGAGACCCCTATCATGATAGTATGGACATTTGAACCACTATATCATGTTAAGAGGACTGTTTTTGAAGAGAAAGTACACAAGTATAGAGTTCAAATGTATTTCAGTAACATTACTCACCTCTGACTCAATCTGACTCCACAGGTTTTCATTTTACTCTGGGCTCATCTTCAGGACTTTCTACTGCTGTCTAAACAACATTCTGATAAATATTAACTATGTAAATAACTAATGTCATAACTCACAGCATAAGGGACTTCTTGATGAGAGCGCGCCATCCACGGTGATGATGAGTTCAGGTACATCTACTAATGTCTGATTTATGATCACCAACGATCTATTTTTGATTAAAGCGCTATTATTTCCGAACACAGTGTACTTGATTAAAATTATTCCTACTGGATGTGAACTTTCATCAGATAAAAACCTACGTTTTTACATAAATAAATATTTTGTTGGCTTAAATTTCTGACTTAAATGACGACAGTCTTTTTTCCCCTGTGTGACAGTATAAATATCACTGACGTTATCTGAAGGCATCATAGCTAAGAGCGGGAAGCGCGCGCTGGAGCTGCTGCGTCCTGATTGGCTGCTCAGATCAAAGCAAACTGTGACGTTTCCAAAGTAAAAATGTCAAAAGGAGAGGAGAGAACCGCTGGAAGCAGAAACAGTAATGTCTGGTTGAGGATCCTGTAAACGCTGCTACAGGATCTGAAACTTCTAAAATCAGGGCAAAATTACCGGATTAAGCTCCAGATATTTATGGCGTAAAAACTTCCTAAATAAAGATAAAAGTGCTTTTTAACTGACAAATGGATTAACATATTATTTCAATTATTTGAGGTCGTTTTTCTGTGGAAACTGAGGTTATTTGATGAAAGTGAAATAATAATACAATTAAATATACTAAAATAACTTGTCTGTAATTCATTGTTTATTATTCGCAGCTCCAAATTTCTCATTTGTCATTTAAAGGAAGGTTTCTGATAAAAAATTGATGATGAAAAAATGTGTGGTTTGAAATTTTAAGTATCAAAAAATGATTTAAACAAAAATAAGTGATAATCATCTTAATATATTTACAATCTGTCACATCCAACAAACATTTCTCATTTACAACTATTTTTGTTACTTTGAGATTTACCATTTATAATTTTTAATTCCACCACCTCCAACATCTCTTAGCTCTGGGCAGGCCAGTCCACCAAAATACGGGTCCCCTCATCGGCCAATCAATAGGCCCTCCTCAAATATGAGTGGATGTGAGTGCATGGATTAGTGCTAGCCTCTTGGCTAACGTTCACTCCCTCAGCCAGAGTCAGTCCCAGCCAGCGTGTCCATACGGGCCCCACAGGGGTTTATGCGGCCTGCAAATAAGGGTCTCAAGTGGGTTTGTATGCCGGTTCCATGGTGGCCCCACCTGTTATTGCTCCTATGGGCTTCAAGTATCAACCTTGGTTTCAGATAGGGCCCATATGGTATGAGGCCCATTTAAAGGTGCAGTGTGTAAAATTTAGCCTAGTAGCATTTAGCTGAACAAACTTGGTAAAATAAAGCAAAACATTTCTACGGCAATCTATCTAAATAAGTGTTTAGCCATCTAAATTCAAAAATAGCTGTTTTGAAAAAAAACAACTCAGAATAAACCTTTAATTCACCCCCCATGGGTGCCGCTATCTTGGATTTTTACATGTTTCAATGGTAACATAGAGGAAAAAAGAAAAAAAGGATAAATAAAGTTATAGTATTGTATTCACATTACAGATACACATTAAATTCAACTGGTCGCCACAGTTTCAAGCAGGGAAATGCAACCTAGAACCCACTTCTAGATGTTGATATTCAGTTTTACACACTGCACCTTTAAAATAGGCCATATGGGTAATCACAAGCATAGCCATCATGGAGCCTGGACAGACCCCCTTGGGAGGCATGCTTTTGCCCCACTCAAGGCCCAGTGAGATCCTTTCTCTGAACAGAGATGGGGCTTTTATGGGTCTCATTAAAATTACCCAGAGAGCCCTGTCTGAAGCTCCCACTTGAAACCCCCGTGAGAAATCACAGGGAATCAATTTCAGAGCTCACTGAAAAAGTTAAACAGTTCAGTTCAATTAAATTCAAATGGATATCTGTCAGGAACTTTGTGTAAAAGCATCTATTAGTGTACGATTGACCTTTATGACAGCTAACAACAGACCACAGTCAGTTATGGTCTCATACACCGCCCTGTCCTCTCTTTTTCCATTATCTAAGTCATTTTTTTACTCAGGTTCTGGTTTGGCTGTACTGTCAGAAATTACAGGCCGAACATGGGCCGACCCGTGACGCCAACATGGCAAACAGACAAAAAAACATTTAAAGAAGAGGGTGTTCATATATAGACCTAAATATATTTTTTAACAGTGTGTTTCCTGAAGCGACCAAACATAAAATGTCCCTTTCTGTTGCATTAACAAGTCCTGGTCTGTATTTTATGTTTTTAAAAATATGATTTAGATATATTTGCTTAAATTTTGAATGGACCGTGTGTTTGCTAACCTCCCGCTCCTGCTGTTGGCTTCAGAAACCATTTACCTTTATTATGGATGATATTGGCTCTGGAACAGGAGCTTTAGCATTTTACCATAACACTAAAAGACTACTCTTTTTGAAACATGACCTCTGCATGTGTGAATATAATCCATGAACCGGTATTTAACCCTCTGTTGACCTCTCCTCCTCTGTCAGTGTTGGGATTTTAATGGTTCTGTAGAGCCCAGTCTTAATCGCAGAAGTTGCAAGAACTGCCATTGAAAATTATCCTGCTGTAAATGATAAAATATGACGAACGAAAGACAAAAGGGAAGTGGCAATGCTTTCATTAAATCAAAATAATCGGCCCGTAATTAGTCCAATCATTAACAACGTTCTTCACCAGTTTTATAACGTCCACTTTTCCTGTTAATGTTTGTATATTTATTACTTAAACTCCAGCTGTACTCTAGTGTTTTTCTAATATAGATACTGTAGGCCAGTGGTTTTCAACGTGTGGGGCGGGCCTCCCCTGGGGGGCGCCACAGAGCTTCAGGGAACCATAAACCTGAAAAAAAGGTGATTTGCTTTGTGAACCTCTGCTGCGCATGGAGCTAAATGGATAGACTTATAGTTACTATAGGGACTATGTTATAGAGCAGCGTTACTCAACCAAAGAGCCAAATTACTGAAAAATACCTTTGCAAGAGCCAAAAGTGGCTAAAACGGCTTGAAGTAGCAATAAAAATAGGTTCAAATTGGCAAAATGGTCAAAAAGCAGCAAAAAAATGGGTGAAAAGGGGTGAAAATGGGGAGGAAAAAGTGGAAAAATGGTCAGAAAGTAGCAGAAATGGGTTAGAAGTGACAAAAAAAGGAGTGGAAAGTGACTTAAATGGGCAAAAAGCAGTCAAGAGTGGCAAAAATAGGCAAAAAATTAGAACCAGGGGTATGTAATGGCAAATGGTAGTTTCAATGAGCAAAAATATTGTGAAAAAGGGCAAAAATGGGAGAAAAATGGCAAAAAGAAGAGGCAAAAATTGGATAAAAGGGGAACAAGTGGTATTAAATGGCAAAAGGTAGCTTAAATGGACAAAAAGTGGCAAAAAATGGTTAAAAAAGGGCAAAAATGGATAAAAGTGGCAAGAAAACATCCCAAACGAGCAAAAAAAAAAAAAAAAAAAAGAAAGAAAGTTTACTAATGAAAGGTAGCTTAAATGGGCAAAAAGGTGAAAAAAGGCAAAAATTGGATAAAAGTGAGAAAAATGGGGGCAAAGTGGCAAAAAGAACTTGCAAAATGGCCGAAAAATATGAAAAAGTGGTATTTAATGGCATTATAACTGAATAACAGGGAAAGGCAGATGTTTAAGGACATTTTAAGGACAAATTTGCAATATCCAAAAAGTTAAAAGTGTTTAAAGATTAGACATAAATGTTTGAAATGTTGTTTATTTTTTTTACCCCAGTTTGAATCCTTTGTGTGGGGGTCCACTGAATGAATAATTTCTTCTTAGGGGAGGCTCACTCTCCCACACTTAGAAAACCCCTGCTGTAGGCTATTTCTAAATGTCCTCTCTCACTGTTTTAACTGAGGTAGAACAAAAACAGGAGATCTAGTCAAAGATTTTTAATGATCATGAAACAAAAAACAAACCTGTAATGACCAGAATATTAATCACAAAAGCTTAAATATTCCAGTGTCTTTCAAAACCCCCAAACCGTTGAGCATGCTTTAATTTTGAAAGTTCATGCCGGATGTAGCATCAGTCCTTCCTGTGTCTGACTTGTTTGGACCGGTTCAATTGTTTAGACCGACTCGCCTCGGTCAAACCGTCTCTAACGTCCTCCACCAGGGACTCCCGGATCCTTCGGGCCTTCTGGCTCAGGTCTCCCGGTCCCCTCGTAACCTCCGCGGCCTCCCGTCGGATCTGCTGGACCGTCCGAGAGCTGAGCGCGCGGCCCGCGGCCTCTCTGCCGGCCTCCTGCGCTCTCAGCACGGCCAGGGCGGTGAGCTTCGCGGCGCTGCGGACCGGAAGAGACTCGGACAGTTTCTCCACCACCTGAGCTTTGTTCACGAGAGCTGACAGCAGGTACTTGAGGACCATGGTGACGTCACAGCAGACAGACACCTTCGGGACCAAAAGTCGGTCACAGAACGACCGAAAAATGCCGAAAACAGCCGACAGAAACCCGAAACCACCCGACCGTTAACATGTCCCCAACATATGAAGTTAGCGGGATGACGTATGCTACTTCCGACTGTCCTTCAAAATAAAAGAGGAAAGACATGTAAGGAAAGTACGTACTCTGACAAAATCCCTTTTATTTAATTCCTGGTTTCAAAACATGGAGACATTTTTATTAGATCAGTTTACAGCACCTTTAAAAACACATTTCTGAAGCCCTTTATCAAATGACATTGGTTAAAAAAGGGGGTTCCACATCATATATGCAATTAAAATTCATATGACAGAAGAGATCGGGTAGGAAGTAACTACGACAGTCACACTGAAAACTATTTATTCTTTCTTTACAGAAAACTAGAGTTCTATTAAATTAATCTTATTCTGGTCTAAAGAAAGTAAAAAGCACTAAAACCACAAGTTCTGCAGGTAATCCCTGTAAATCAGATGTGTAGTGATCCCCGAGGGGTGGCCCATGACTCTGTCCTAATTTTCCATGATCAACACAAAGTAAAATAATGTAACTATAATAAAGTTCGTCTTTTCTTCCTATTTGGACCACCTGCCACACCTGTACCTTCAGAATGATTTTGTTCCACCCTCAAAGTACAGGGTTTAATTTGAACTCCTATACTACCTCTACCCTTTGTTGTATAATTACTAAACTGTGCTGAGTGTGGTGCTTTGGTCCAGTTAATACAGATTAAACCTGACAGTCTACCTACAACTTTATCCCTGTTTATACATCCAAAGTTGAACAGTGCTGCTCCCACCAGGTGCTATGAGGATTATCCAGGTTAAAGAGCATCAACTGTGACGACAGTGCCCACTAGTGGCAGGCAGCTGTATTATAGTTTAACACAATGATACTCAACCTGTGGCTCTGGAGCCACATGTGGCTCTTTTATGATGATCTGTGGTTCTTTTGTGTCTTAATTTTAAATACTATTCCCCCAGAAAACCTTTAAAAAAGTGAAACTTTTTTGCCCCTTTTCACCTTTTTTTGCCACTTTTTGCCCATTTAAACTACATTTTGTTATTAAATAACTTGTTTTTCCTATTTTTGCCCATTTTTGAACCTCTTTTTGACAATTTTTTACCAATTTTGCCCACTTTGATCCCATTTTTGCCCTTTTTTAAAACCATCTTTGGCCACTTTTTGTCTAAATGAGCTACCTTTTACCATTAAATACCACTTGTTTTCTTCTTTTCCAAAATTTTTGCTTATTCTGTTTGCCACTTTTTCCCCATTTTTGCCCCTTTTCACTGTTTTTGTGCCACTTTTTGCCCATTTAAGCTACCTTTTGGCATTAAATACCCCATTTTACCCTTTTTTGGCCATTTTGCAGCTTCTTTTTGTCACTTTCCCCCCATTTTTCCACTTCTGAGCAGGCTCGTTAGTCTGGTTTGATAGAGAAAATGTGAACAGACACTCAAATACACCTGTAACTTTATTTAGTTTTAATATTATGATGCTGATCCCTGATCAGAAAAGTCTGATTTTTTGTGTTTAAATAGTAACGTAACCCTCCTGTTAATACTCAGATCTAAAAGGCAGCATAGACTGAACGATGTTGTGGCTGGTAAGGGACAGTAGGAAGGAGTGGGTGCCCCCCCCAGCCTTTATAACATCATAAAGACATGTGATATCATGCTTTAAATCCCATGGTAGATGAACCCCAGCTGGAGCTCTGGGCTTCAGTAACTCTTTCCTGGTCACTGGATACAGGCTCCTAATACAGCTCAACAGTGTGGCTCTGGAAGTAAAAGTCCCCCTTTATTTCCTCCATAGTTGATCTGATTATTTGTCCTGTTTTTAGAAACATCCAAAGGTTTACCATGAACCCACTGAGTGTGAAACAGCGGTATGCACTCCTGTGGAAGAACTACGTTTGTAAGATATCGACCTCTATTTAAGGAAACAGTTTATTCATGATCTCTGCCAAAAACACTACATTACCCACAATCCTTGAGTGACATAGTGCCATCTTTGATTACTGGAGTCTTCAGTATCTATGGAAACGTCACACCACCATAGAATGGAGTGGTATAAACACAGACTACAACATCATCATTTAAAATCTAAACAACAATAAAGATAGAAATATTGTTTCAAAGTTTGGAAAACAATCCTAACAAAAGATACTGCATTGGATTATGGGATACGTAGTTCCTTCATCCCGATAAAAAGATGTGCTCAGTCTTGTTCCTTTGCTTTCTACTCCATATCTGAACGCCATTTTTGTACCAAATTGAATGTTTAATAGACATGGGCACTCAGGTAGCGGGTTAGCTTGGTTCATGTTTTAAAAGTGTTGATATAAGGGTTTTACGAAACGTCTTCAGAGGATCTGAATGGAAAATTTTACTTCCAGAACCAGAGCTTCCATTAAAGTGGTTAGTCATTGCCATTAAACACCACAGTTTTTGTATTTGAAGCTTTTAAAGCCTTAAAGACCACGTCTCTCCCATTCACCCTGTTTATTTTAGTAGGACGTTTTTACCCAAAAAGGGGCGGGGCCGGCATTGTTGGCCTTATCCAGATGTATGTTAGGATCTCTTTAGCTGTGTTTACCTCAGACCTTCACACATTCAGAACTTCCGTAGACTCAGAGGCGATGGGACAGGAAGTGCTAACATGCTGATTCATATTCAGGGTTTTAGGATTCATTACCACAAAAACACTGAAGTACCCACTGTTACCTTTGACTTTAATCCTCTCTGTAGTTTTATTTCCATGCAGACGGGAGAAAACAGGCGTGGCTCAGACTTTCAGACAGCTTTTATTCTCAACATATGGACAGCAGACATGTGTGACCTTTGACACCGGTCCTTCAGGGGTCTGTACAGTAGATCAGCAACGAGGGGGCGACAGACGTGATGGAGAAATAAATTAAAACCCCAAAAACACAGCTGGGCAGGTAAATAAAATAAAAAAATCACTGAAATAAAATCAAATAAAAGCCACATTGAGCCTTGATGAGAGAAAAAAGTTAGATTCAAATAAAAACGTTAAAAAAGTCTGTTAGAAAAGTCGAGTGCCTTTTTAGTTTTTGGTTGTTTCCTCCTCTGTGCTTCAGTGACGCTGCACTCTCTCTCTCACTCCTTCACTATTTACATTTCTATTTATAGACTCTTTAAATTCACACCCATTCAATTCACTCTCCAGTCTCAGAGAGCTGAAGCCACGCCTCCAGCGTCCTCCCGGCCAATCAGCAGCTGCTGTTCTTGAACTCTCCGTTCTCAGTGATGGACAGTTTGGTGGGGTTGGTGGGTGACAGCCCGTTGCGGAGGTTTGGCGCGCTGTAGCGCTCCTTCACCTGCGCCAGCGCCGACATCAGCCGAGAGTTCGCCGCGTCCAGGGAGCAGATCCGCTTCTCCTGATTGGACGGAGACAGAGGGAAGGGGGCAGGACAGGAAGTCAGACAAAGATACAAAATAAAATGGTGGTTTGTGACAATCTGACTGTCGGGTTAAAAAACACATCAGAGCTTAAAATCGCTTCAAAGATCCCGAATTAACCCTGAAAGACTCAAACCAACCTTAAAATCCCCTAAAAACACCCGAGTCCACTCACTATGAGTTCATTTAATTATGTATTAACCACTGAAATTAACCTTTAAAAAACTTACATTTTTATTTCGTGATCCATGAAAAACTCTCAAGAATAAAAACATTTAGTCAACAGACGTATGTTTCAAAATTAAAATGAGAAATGTTTTAATTATTGAAAAGGATTTTATATAAATGAAAACATTAATGCAAAAGACAAAAACTCTTAAAACTTTTAAGTCGTCATGATTTCAGTCAAAATTCTCCCTTTAAACACCTGAACTTAAAAACGAAGCAGTGTAGCAGACCTGGACTTTAGATCTGAAATAATTAAACATCTGAAATAGTCTTTAAGTAAGTTTATTGAAGGCTTTTAAACTCACTTTTAAAGGTTTGAAGAGATTAAGAAAAAATAAAACTTTTGCTTTTTGAGTCTTTCTATGCTGCTTTTTATATTTTAAGGCACTCTTTTTGTTTTACACAACATTTATCAGGTTGTTACTTAATTTTTTAAAAAGTTTTCTTCATTAGTGCTATACAATATAAATATAATAAAGTTGTTATTATAATAGATTGACTTTTTTAAAAAAATTAAAGGATTTTCCATGTTACAAAAACTTTCAGGGTTTTCCATCTTATTTTTTATATTTTAACAATTTAATTTGTAACAAATATTTAAGTTTTTTTTCTGCATTAGTGCTTTACAAAATAAATGAAATTAAGTTAAAATTATTGAACATTACCTTTTTAAAACTTTCAGGATTTCCGTCTTAATTTTTATAGTATAACAATTTATTTTATTTTTCATATTTCCAATGTTATTGTTTGTTTTTTTATTTAAATGGTCCTGATGTTGCTTAGAGTTTTTGTAGGGGATTCTGTTCCTTTTTTTGTTTATAGTTGTTTCTATTTCATCTCTGTTTTTAGATTTTAAGGGTTTAATGTGCTGTTTTTATAAATTGCTCAATTTGTTTTTTACTTTTCATATTCTAATGGTTTTACTATATTTTAAATATTTATCTCTTTTTCTTTAACTTCTTTTAATGTACATGGTTTTATATGGTGCTTAAACTCTTTCAGGGATTCTGTCACTTTTTTATTTTTGAGTGTTTTTCTGTGACTATTAATATTTTATGTTTTTTTTTTAAATATTTTTCTTTTTTTTAAAACTTCTTTTATATTTCAAGTGTTCAACAAGTTACTTTAAAAAAACAAGGGGTTTCTGTTATTTTATATTCAAGAGTTTTCTGTGTTAGTTTTTTAAAATATTTTATATAAAATAAAAGTTATGTTTTTTTTCTGTTGGTTTTTATGTATTTCTTATTAAAAAAACTCACATTAAAATTACATTTCATGTTATTTTATGTTGACTATAAAAAAAGTTTTTTGTTATTTTATTTTTAAGGGTTTTTATTATTTATATTATATTTAATTTTGGTTTCTATTTAACTTCAAAAACTAAGGATACTTTGAGTTATTTTTTGTATGAAGGGGGAAATAAAAGTTACTTAAAATGGTTTGTTCTATAATTCTTTGAAATTTTAAGGATTTTGTTAGGATTTTATTTTTCTCCATGTTATTCTTAATATTTTGAAGGTTTGGGTGTTAATGCTTTATATTTTAGGGGTTTTCATCAACTTCAGCAGTATTTAGGGAATTTCTATGTCACTTAAAAATAAGGGTTTTCTCAGTTACTTTTTAAAAAGTTTTTTGTTTCTTTTTATATTTTGAAGGTTTTCTGTGCTACATCTTTTACAAATTTACTATGTTTGTATAAAAACATAAAGCTTTTCTATGTGACTTTTCAGACTGTTATGAGTTTTCCACATAAATGATCACATGTAATGTCTAAAGTTTGGTAAAAATAACTCAAACATCTTAAAAGGATTTATTTAATGCTGAAAATGTAGAAGTTCATAATCCTTGGAGAGGCCAATGTCTATAAATCTATCTTTAAATATAAATCTTAAATTTAACTTAGAGGTTTAATTGATGGTATCATTTTTATATTTAGTGTTAGTTTTACTCACATTTTATCATTCAGTCTAACAGTATTTAAATTATGGCATTTTGGTTTAGCCCAGTTAGATAGTCTAAACCTCAGATTGTCCAAACTGATAAATAATTTCATTTATTAAATATTTAGTGCAAATGTTGAGTTTTAAGGATCCCAGTCCTGGTTTAATAGGTTAATAAGAGTTTAAAGTTTTATTAAAAGCATTCAAATCTTCTATAAGATGATTCTGTCTTCAATGACAGAGTTCAAACCCCCATCAATGACTTTAAAATCCTTGAAAACCCTGCAGACATCAGTAAATCAGACTCTAACAGTGTTTCAGCTGAATTCATGGCGGTGCGTCTTTGACCCGACATCAGGAAACAGTCTGAGGGCAGCAGCAGCAAACACAAACAGCCCAAAGAACTAAAGAAACTACAAATAAACAAACAAACAAACAAACAAAAGAGTGAGAGTGAAGCTGCTGCAGGAAGTCAAACTGATCTGAAATCAGCCTCTGTGAGCTCAGAGTGACCTGCAGGTCGACTATGGGACCCTCAAACATCCCGAGCCCTCTGCTCGTTCAGGACGGGGGTGAAGGGGGGAGGGGGTGTCAGCCAAACAGAAATAAAAGAGCGGAGAGTGGGACACACCCAAACACCAGAAGTATGATAATGATGGTAGATATGTCTAAGGTTTTAAAGGCAGAGAAATTCTCCAGTTTTATAGTTTTCATGGGACGTTTCTGTCCTGGTCTACAGGAAGCTGCTGTTCTGTTGCTGTACCTCTGTCGTGTTTTACTGTTTTATCATCTGTTTCTCAACACACCTTTGTCTGGAAGGTCCAGTCATTCCTGGATACCATTACACCATGAAGACAAAAGAACACTCAGAGAAAAGGTTGTTGAAAAGTCTAAGTCAGAAACATCTCCAAGTCTCTGAACATCCCCCAGAGTTCAGTTAAATCCATCCTGAAGAAATGAAGGAATATGTCACATGTGTAAATCTGCCTAGATCAGACCGTCCTCACAGACTGAGTGGGCGTGCGAGAAGGAAAACCTCCACTGTGGTACATACTTTTATAGGCACTGTAAATGTCTCATTATTCCCAGTTTGTGAAGTTTAAAGCTCTGATGAGTGAGAGAAGTGAAAGAAAAATCATGAAATCTCTGTTTTTCCTTGTTCCTAGTCCATCTCAACACGAGCTGTCATTAACCCTTCCTCATGTCAGATGTTGTTAGGACATGCTGTTGAAGGTCTGAATTCTTTAATCAGACTGGAGTTTGGTCTGACCACGTGTTGCCTTGAGAATCTAAAGGCTGTTAGATTTAAGAAAATCCTAGAGATTTATTTTAATCAGCTCTGTGCTGTAGTCCTGGGGTTTCAGTCCACCTCTGTTCCTAATAAAGTGACCTGAGTTTAAAACAAAGAAAATATCAACCAGTGCTGCTTCTCCTCCAACTGTATGAATGACATTGAATAAACTATTTCAGATTAAAATAAAGATCTACATTGCTCTGTGATTGGCTGCTCAGGTGTGTCCACACTCCTTACTGGCGGCGTGTTTTCTAAAAACAGCGTGGTGGTGGTGGTGGTGTTGGGGGTGAGGTAGGGGTGAGGATGGGGGTTAGGAGGGGTGGGGGGGAGGTGCCAGGCGGGCTACAGTCACTACTTGCCTGATTGGTTTATTTCACATCCGTTACTGACCTGAAATCAGCGAAGAGTCCATGAGAACAAGAGCTAAATCTGCTGCTCCTTTCCTCTCTGATGCTAACAGATTCAAAGAAACTTTATTCACTGGTCTGCAGACGGACAGTCAGACTGAACCCACAGTCCTCAGATTCATGTGTGGAGAAGCTCCTTAGAGCTACACCTCAGAGAACTCTACATGCTCTTAATTGATCTGTTAACGAGTTAAACTGAGGGTGAAGGGGAGGAGCTATAACTAATTACATCAGTGACCAATGACAAAGGAGTTCATCTAAAGCAGGGTTCCTGCACACTCTTAACAAAAGTGGAGTTAAAACAGTCTAGTCCACATGTAGGCTGGTGTTTTTCTCTGAGTTTTGACCCTTAGTATAAAAATGAACTGCATTTTTAAGTCACTAAAAACACACCTTTAGGAAAACTCCCAGGGCAAAGGTTTTAAAAACTCTCTTAAAGACATTTCAGTGTTTTTGAAGTTGGGCTGTCAAAGGTACATAGCAGTAGTAGTAGTAGCATTAGCGTGGTTATCTTATAGAAAAATAAAGGTTCAGGGAGAGAATCACTTTTTGTCAAAGTGTCACTCATCTGTATGTCATAAAATAATTCTGGCCAGAAACGTGAAACATTGTTTTTTATCTTTTGTGTGTCTTATTTATTGTTTTCAATCACCTTTTGCATGATTCGTTAAAATGTTTTCATTGTGCTTCTTTCTCTCTTTATCATTATATTTTAATGTCCTGTGTGAAGTACTTTGAATTGCCTTGTTGCTGAAATGTGCTATACAAATAAACTTGCCTTGCCTTGCACCTTTAACCTTCAGTGTCTCTTCGTTTTATTCTTATCTCAACACCATTTTATGAGTTTTCAAGCCTCAAGTATGAGCTTTGGAAATTTTCCTGTATTTTCATGGCATTGTGAAAAATTGTCTTAACTTGCTTATAATTCACTGTGTGCAAAAACCCTGACGTTTGTGTCCCTAGTGTCCATTTTGGTCCCATCTACTTCCATTAAATTTATTATTATTTTTTTTAATCTTAGAGCCACTAGAACATAAAAACATGCATGTAATAAATGCTGGAGATTTTTCTTTTGTATTTTTGGTTGAAGTTGTCATTTTTATCATTTTCCACCAGATGGAGCAATTGTCCCTATAGTGGTTTATGGGAAAAACACTGAATTTTTAGAAAAATGTCTCAGCTGGTTTTTCTCATTGAAATTGAACCTGGACAGTAAAGGGTTAAAAAATCTTTTCAAAAAGTGTGATTTTTTAAAATATTTTTGATGGTAAGAAGAGATGTTGCTTGAACACAGAAAAAAGGAAATCTATGAGTCTGATCATTTTCTAGCCTAATATATAAAATGAGTCATTTTTCTTTTTTTGCATATAAAGAAACAATGAACAGAAATCAATGTTGCTGAAATTCACTGGCATATACCAGGATCTGAGAACCAGAATTTCTTTTTTTGACTTTGCATGCAGCACACTGAAAATAACTAATATTTTCATTTGTCCCATCTGAAACACCAGGGATTTCCATGACAGAACCTGGCCAATAAGGGGTTAAAATTTTTCAAACTTATGAAATTTTAATTGTCATTATTAGGGAAGGATGGGGAAAGCCTCCGTGTTTTTCTCACTATTTTTTAGAGCAGGCTTTGAGACAAAAACACAGAGGCTATCTGGGTAAAAAAAATATAATGCTTCAAAAATGTTTGCTAGTGTGTACGTTTGAGCCAACATTGTTTTGTGGCCCATTTTTTTAACCTTTTAGTCTGACCTTTGACTTAATTTTAGATCATCAACTTAATTTTGTTTGAGTGTTTTAGCATTTTAGTTTTAATGTCAGGATTTTCTTCTAGTAGTTTATCCTATTATCATAATATACCAGATTCTCTTTATGTGTATTAGACTTATTTTATACAACTTCTTTGAGCTATTTAAGTGCTTTATTCTTATTTTAGTATCTTTTTGTTCTGTTTTCATTTCATTTTATTATTTCCTAATTTCATTTTATGTTACTTTATTTTTAGATTCTAACCTGACCTCCAGTGTTTCCTCATTTTGAATTTTAAGATGGCGTTTCCTCAGTTCCTGCTCTTACTGAATCCATGACTCATGATATAAATGGACTTGGTAAAAGGATTTGAGCTGTATAGCTCTTTTCTAGTCGTCCGACTACTCAATCACTCTATGATATACTTGCCAGTATTGTGTTTGGATTACAGGGCTGGGAGGGAGGGATGGGGGAGCGTGGAGTGATGTATTTTTGATTTTTTATTTTGTTTGTGTGTGAAACACTTTGTGCTATATTGTTTTGTATGAAAAGTGCTATACAAATAAAGATTGATTGATTTTTACCAGAAACTGGCTAAACTCTGGGAGAAACTGGACCCATCTGTTAGGCTGTATAGCCTGGCTTCCTGACCGGTACAACCAGAATTCTTCTAAAGAAGCAATGCTCACTAAAATCACTGGAGGCCACTACTACTACTGCTATGTACCTCATATGACTCAACTTCAAAAACACAGAAATATCCCTTTAACAGCACGCAACAGTTCATTTTTGTTTTCATGCGGATAAAGATTCTGAGGACGAAGCGTGTGGACGTTAATATTTTAGAAAACAGAAGAGGAAATCCTCGTGTGTTAAAGCACCCTCCTACATGTGGACTAGGACTAGGACTGGGACTAGGACAAGATGAAAGTTTTTAAATGTTAATTGAACAAACAGGAAGTGTATTCAGCTCCATCACCGGGCTCACAGGGTGTGGATGGAGACTCAGGTGTGGTGTTAAAGGTGTTCTGGCGTCAGTGGTACCTGAGCGTCAATGATCTTCTGTTTGGCTTCGATCACCGCCTGCATCTCGGCGTGGTCTCTCTTCAGCTCCTCCTCCACCGCCATCAGCCTGCACGCACAAAAACACGCCGCTTCTTAGTTAAACCGCCACTGTTTCCATCAAAATTACTTTTAATAGAGATTTTTTTAAAACTATTTTCCAGCATTCCCCTGATTAGATTGTTTTCTCTCATTTCAGTCAAATATAAATAAAATAAGAATTCTTCTGTACAAATTTAAGACAAAAACACACCAGTGTGTTCTAACAGCACGTGTTTATTTAATGAAATGACCTTCCCTTTTTGTGAACTACTCTAACTCTGACAGTAGATGGCAGTGTAGCACCGCTGTGGATCCAGTAGGGAGAGTGGAGAACTGCTCTGTTCATATCCAGCTCAGTGTTAACCCTTCCTCAGCCTCTGTTGTTGATCCACAGGTGTCTTAAACTCTTTTCTTACTCTCATATCTAAAGTAAGTTCATTTTCAGTGGTTCTGTGGTTTTTAAGGTCTCTGACAGTATCAGTGCGTCTCAGCAGACGCTGCTTTCTAACATCTACTCCGGTTTTCTACTGGAGTTTTTAAGTGTAAATAAAAGACACCAGCCCTGTAACATAAGGAAATGTGTTTTAAGAGTATAATCTTGATAGCTGTGAGTACATGATAGAGAGAGATATAAAAAGTAGATTCTGTTTTGGTTGCTCATTAACAGAGCGAAGTCACACCACGCTGTGAAACTGTTTAGTCTTGGAGGGTGTTACAGGTTATGTTTGTTATATTTGTGTAGGGGGAGTGTTACTGTAGTTTTTAAGAGATGAGAGACTGTGGCTCAGTAGGTAGAGTCGGTCACCTCTTAAGCCGAGAGTTGTGGGTTTGATCCCATCTCCTGCACTCACATGTCATTGGGCCTTAACCATGAATGTACAGTACTATGCAGAACTTTTCAGACATGTAATAAATAAAGCTTTAGGTGTAGACGTGTTGAGCAAGCCTGCCTGAGGGCACAATCAGGCAGCAATGGGGACTGATACGACCCCTGTCATGCTCTGGATGTCCTTGCTCATTACCAGGGGCATGTGATATCTAATCTGGTGAAAAAATAAAGCCTAGGGTCCCGTCTGGACGGGTACCAGGGTTGAATGAGCCCCTGGTCGTACTGTGGTTGTCCCAAGGGCCTGAAAACTGCCATCAGTCTCTAGGTGTATTACCAGGGGTGAAAAGGGCTTGAAAAATCCAGCTGCACCTTAGCATTATAGACCTGGATTTCAAGCCTGTGTTTATAAAATATTCTGGGTAGTAAGTTTAACCGACTTGTAGATCTCGTGCCAGCTTATTTGGTAAACAAATTTAACTGTACAACCATGTGCATCCCTCATTTTCAATGGGCTGATCTTGAGATGTATTTGTAGTTTTATGATGCTGAACTCTAAATGAGTGCTGTCTGGAGTAAGATGCTAAATTTGGCCCTCTCTTACTGATCCACTGACTGTTTTATTGGCTACATGGTGCGTCTTCACCTGTGTTTTCTTTGCCATCAGCACAGATCCGCCTAGGTCTGGCTCAGATAACACAGCATGAGTATTAGAGACAAAATCAGCAGTTACACCGACTCCTAGTGAAGTGGACTCGACAGCAGATGATATCTATAACACCTCAGTTCCCCCTGTGTTCCTAGATTCCTCTCAGCTTCTGCTGAGATGACCAGGCACCAGGAGAGTCTGTCAGGAGGATTTTCTTTGTTTAAGCTTGTTCTAAAATTAAAGATGGCGGTGCTTTAATAGAATCCACATCATTTTTTGAAATGTTTATCTCCGACTAGCTCACAGCCATCAAAACTCCTCACTTCAGTCTCCTCCTTCAAAATAAAAGCACTAGACGTCACATTTTTACAGAAGGAAACTGAAATTCACAGAGTAAAGGATTAAATATTTAATGGATGCAGTTTTTAGAGTTAAAGCTGATGGATATATCATCCTGCAGCAGCTGTACGTTTGTGAATGTTTTTTTTCTGTGCCCAGTGCAGCCCAGAGGGGCGGAGTCAGCCCCTACCTGCAGATGATGCTCTTCATCTGGCTGTCCTTCTCCTCCTGCTGCCTCCTCAGACGCTCCTCGCTGTCCTCCAGGCGGCTCTTGTACTCCTGCAGGAGCTTCTGCATCTGCTGCTCCTGAGTCAGCAGACGCCGCTCATACTCCTCCAGACGGCGGCCCGACACCCGCAGACGCTCCTTCAGACGGGAGATCTCCAGCTCGTACTGGAGGGGGCGGAGTCAGAGTGACATCATGATCAGACTTTTATCCAGCATGTGAGCGCTGCTTAAATGTTTGACATGAAAAACGGCTTTCGAACATTTTATATATGCATTTTAAATGCAGCCTTTGCTTTCACATCAAAAAGCCAACCTGTCAATCAACCATTATGGGCGGGTCCTCTCCACGGAGCTCACAGCTGAGGTACAGGAAGTAAAAATCAAGTTTATTTCCTCCATAGTGGAGTTTTTTTCACTACATTTTTAACAACATTACCCATGAGCCTAGAGTGTTACATTTGTCTGCTTCACTAAATTTAAGATTTTTTTAATCCATGAGTTTTTTAAATGTGGTATTAAGAATACATGAAAAAAAAAACTAAAATAACATTATTTCAGATGCATCAGCTCTTCCAATCCTCTAAAACTCTTTCAGCTTCTAAGACTTGTAACTTCAGCTCACTTCCACGTACAGACTTAATTTTTGCATTAAAATGTAAACAAACTCTTCAGCTATTAAGGAATGATTCACATTTTTGATATCTTCTCAAGATTTCTAATAATCACTGATCAAATTTCATGAAGATTTAGCTATTTTATGCTATTTTCTAGAGATTTTTAAGCTATTTTCATGCTATTTAGCTATTTCATGCTATTTTTAGAGGTTTTCAGGCATTTTAATGCTATCTAGCTATTTTATGCTATTTTTAGAGATTTTTTCAGATATTTTCAGATATTTTTATGCTATTTAGCTATTTTATGCTATTTTTAGAGATTTTTTTCAGATATTTTCAGATATTTTTATGCTATTTAGCTATTTTATGCTATTTTTAGAGATTTTTTTCAGCTATTTTTATGCTATTTAGCTATTTTATGCTGTTTTTAGAGATTTTTTCAGCTATTTTTATGCTATTTAGCTACTTTATGCTATTTTTAAAGATTTTTTTTCAGGTATTTTATGCTATTTAGCTATTTTTAGTGATTTTTTTCACCCTTTTTCAACTATTTTATGTTTTTTCAGCTATTTTCAGCAGTTCTTCCACAGTTCAGCTCTAGGCATCCCCACACAATTTCAGCTGAAATTGCATCTTTATCTAGTTTTAAATTAATTACAGAACAAAACCTTTTTCATGATATTTATTTTGGTGTTTATTTACCTTCTCCGTGTTCCTGCCCTCCTCTCCTCTCCTCTCTGCTCCCTCCTCCTCCTGCTCCTCGTACTGGCCGTTGTTGAGCACCCAGGCCGCCGTCCTCTCCACCGGGGACATTGCCACCGCCACCGCCTCCACCGGAGACGCCACCTGAAGATCAACAGGTATCGTCATCATACACCTGAGACTCTGCAGTCACAGATACACTCTTTGTTCATGAAAATGTTTGATCAAAGCTTTATTTAAATAATATAAAGTACATAATGCTTTCTGCTGAGATAGAATAATAATCAAACCCATAGATATCAATACAATAAAATGCTCCTAACTCACTGGAAAATAACCTGATTTATTTTGTCACAAATGTCAGACACGCTGTTATGATCAGGACACCTGAACCAATGACAACTCAGGATTGAAAACTGAAAATCTTTAGCTAATATCAGGCTCCAGAGTGTCTCTACAGAACAAACAGCAGCATATAAAGAACGTTATACTTGGTTATTTGTGTACTACCTGCTGTGGCTGCTTGGAGGCGCTCCTTGTGGGCGGGGCCACATTCTCCGTGGGGGTCTGTTGGCGGTTGCCGTGAGCAGCGGTAGGCGTGGGCTCAGTGTTGGCGCTGCTGCTGCTACGTAGCGATGAGCTGTGAGGAATGGATCGTGGCGTCCTGGCTCCGCCCCCTCCCCTGCTCTGCTGCTCCACCTTGACGATATGGGCAGTGCCCGCCGTCGTGCTCTGTCGGGGGATGGCAACGGCAGTGGCGGCGCCCGGGGGGAGTTCTAGCGGCGCATGTCGGCGTGGCGTGGAGCACTCCTCACTCTGCGTGCTCCTCCTACTGCCCAGCTCGTCCAGGCTGCTGTTGGACGCCACGCGGGCGGCGACGCCCACCTGGCTGCCGAAGTCATCTGAGTTGCTGTGGCTGTTGTGCGAGCTCTCGGTGCTCAGGTTCTCCGAGCTGGAGTCGTGCCGCAGTGAGTGGGCGGAGCGCGTGGACAGGCTGTGGGCGGGGTTACTTAGGTGGTAGACGGGGTTCTGGAAGGACAGCGGCTGCAGGCTGCGCTGCTGGCTCAGAGACGGGTGCAGCGGCCGCCTCACCTGCGGCGCGCTCTGTGGCTGAGAGTCTCTGGGCAGGGCTTTGGCCGGGTGTGGCGCCGGCTGGGGCGTGAGAGGGTTGGAGTGGGGGTAGCTGAGCGGGGGAGGCGGGACTTGTCCTATGGAGGCCTGAGAGCCTACTCTGCTGAGGCGGGGTGGGGCCTCGTGATGTGGCGGCGGTCCCGGGGTCCCGTGCAGACTCTGGGCGTCCTGCAGGTCCACCAGAGAGATGCTGCGTCCGTTCGGCAGCAGGCCGTCCCGCTCCTCGTGGTCTGAGAAGCTGGTGTGGGTGGAGGGATGCTGCTGGGCCAGCAGGGGGCGCTGACCCCGGACATAACCCTCCATCAGCTCTGGAGACTGCAGGCTGCGGGCGTCGCTGTGGCTACAGGAAGTGACACGTACACAACGGTTTTACAAACGTCAGTAATGACAGAGTACACCTGAGGCATGGCGATTACATGAGCAGGACCTCCTGTCAACAGCAGGGGGGCGGTTATCTACGCCACTAGAGGAGTGATGATGTAGGTGAGTAAATCCTGACAGCTGATTGGTTACCTGTCGGCGGGGTCCTCAAAGATCCGCTGTAACCCTGACGATAGGCTGCCACTGATGTTGTGTGCTGAGTTGTGCTCCTGGAAACGTCGCAGCTGCTGCTGGACCGGCGTGGGCGCCGCCAGGCAGCGAGAGATGTCTCCCAGAATCCTCGGCAGTGGGCCCAGCTTGGCTACGGTGGCCTGCAGGAAGGAATTTTCACCCTGGGGTCGCCGTGTGTTTGTTTACATGTGTGTGGATGGTTTGAATGGAAGCACCAGGATGCAGTGGTGGTGGAGGAAGGAAACCAAGATGGCGGCAACAGAGAGGGTCGGCCAGACAGGAAGTGAACAGAAAGGGGGGAGGAGGGGGGAAAAAAACATGAGGGAAACTTAATGGAAACCAAACCAAACTAAAACGACATGCTTCTACTGAACAGAACCACGGCAGACAGCAAAGACATGCAGGACCAGATCTCACGGGGGAGACGGGTGAGCCAGGGGGAGGAGGGAGGGGGCGGGGTCAGGCCATGCTGTGAGGTTCAGCCACGCAGCGTTAATGAGCTTTAAGGGTTAAATGGACTGAGGTGACCTGTGGTGTTTATTCAGGTTACATCATTTAACATCTTTAGCACACAAACAAACAAACAAACAAACAAACCTCAAATATCTGCATAGAAATGATCTCCACCTGGGTCTGATGTTTTTACTTTTGCTGGTTCATATCTATTAGGGTCATTCAGATACCTAGAGGTAAACCTTACTTGTCTGTGAGGACCCGCCTCAGTGAGAACAGCCTGATATCTGACAGCTCAGACTGATTCAGAGGTGGACTAAGGGGTCTACATCTGGACTGGATTAGTTGTGTAGACACCTGTTCTGGCACCAGTGTTAAATTTGGCAGCTATTTTTAATTTAGTCTTAGTATTCAGACTAAAATGTGTCTTAGCGGGGCGCTGATGGCCTACAGGTAAGGTCACAACCCATGTACGTGGGCAGCCCAGGTCCAAGTCCAGCCTGTAGCTCCTTTCCCTCGTGTCTCTCCCCGACTCTCTCATCCCTGTTTCCAGCTCTGTTTACTCTCCTTTTTCCTGAATAAAGGCTCCAAAAGCTCAAAATATATCTTTAAAAGAGAGATTTTAGTTTAGTTATAGTTTTGTCATTTTCACTCTTGAAAGTTTTTGTCTAATCTTGTGCCCTATTCACATGGGATTAGTATTACACAGGAACCTCTGGTAATTCATAATAATCACACAGGACGTCTCTGCTTTTAGTCCCATGTGGATGGAACATGTCTGTGAATTGTGGAGTAAAAGTTCCAAGGAAATTAACGACCATATTTCAGCACATAGACGTCCACAAGTAATACTAATCCTGTGCAAATTGGCATCTTTGAAATTTAGGGTGGTAATTATGTTTTTTATAAAGGTCAGAATACCATTTTTCTGAACTATTTAGGGGGAAATTCTTGAATTATCAGAGGTCTTCAGGTAATAATAATCCTGTGGGAATCGGCATCTCTGTATTTTAGTGTGCTAATTTTATCTGAACGTCATTTCTCTGATCTAATTAGGGGCTGATTCATAAATCATCAGAGTTTCTAAGGTAATTGTAATCTTTTTAGTGAATTGGCATCTGTGTAATTTAGGGTGGTAATTATGTTTTTTTTTAAAGGTCTTGATGCTGTTTTTCTGATCTAATCAGGTGGTAATTCATAAATCGTCAGAATTCCCTAGGTAACACTAATCCTGTGTGAACAGCACTACAGTTGAAAAAACACACAAACTAATTTTAGTCCAATTTTAGACATTGAAAAGTCATTAAAGCTACCTCTTTCTGTGGTTAAAGTCAAAATCTTAGATCTTTCCAAAAGTCTTTATTTTCTTCCAAAATAAAAGCTGGTCTGTATCAAACAGGAAGTCAATTTTCCTTTAAGTTTAAGACTACAGAAATCCAAAATGACACAAAATAGTTTTAAATGCAAAAACAGAAATTCAAAGTGTAACAGGACAGGGAGATGTATTGTGAAGAACTCCAGAAATTCTGTCATTAATCATGATTAAAAGTCGTCAAGTAGCCCTGATGTTTCTGGAATTGCAATGTAAGATTCTTTTCTTTAGTTTGTTCTTTCTGAAAAGAAGGTTGGTGTCTTTTTCCTCTTAAGTCTTGTGGCATGGGGACTGCACCTCACCCCTGAACTACATCATACATAGACACCTACACCTGAAACAGCAGCCTACAGGGGAACTCCTGATGCTGCAGGTGGTAGAAGAGCTGAGCCCTCAGGACCCAGGTCTCTGGATGAGGAGGAAATCACGACAGAGGAAATGTCTGAAGGTTTCTGGGCGCTGGGGTGTCAGAGACAGGTTCTCAGGAGCTGAGCAGCGCGTCTCTACTCCTCGTCTGTTGTTACTTTTTGTGATGGAGAGCCCCCTGGTGGCTGAATTTACTGCATGTTTGAAGCATTAAGTGTAGTGACTTGGTATCTGAATGCCCAAAATGAACCATTAAAGGTATGAACTGTTGTCTCTGTGTTTACTGCTGATCCACATGAGCATGGTTCCTTCAGGACATCCTTGTTCTAATGTGGAACTACCCAGAGATAACCCCCCCTTATTCGTAACATTATGACTGATTTGTCTCCTTAAAGGAGTCTTCATCTCTGAGGAAGCTCTGATAATCTCTGCTCAGGTCAAACTTCATTTTTATTTCAGCATAAAACCAACAAACTGTAAAAAAAAAACTGTAGAGTAAGGAAGACTTCATCTCCTGAGCGGTGATTAGCAGCTGCATCACTAAACACACACGCACCTTATCAAGCTGTGACACAACCTCCCACAGCAGAGCGTGCAGCACCGACAGCTCACGGCCGAGGTCGATGTAACCCTCGAAGCCCGGCGTGTTGGACAGCGTCTCCGGGTTTGAGATCTCCGCCAGGAAACGCATCATCCCCGCCCACTCGTGTTCCAGGAAGTCGTTCATAAAGGCCATGTACTCCTCTTTGTTCCCAAACCTGCAGGACCAACGCAGAAACAGCGTGTCACACAAAGCATGGAGCAGCGGTCCAATCATGTCTATGAATATTCTGACTTTTAGCTATAATCTTCACATAAACCATAAACACTGATATAAGGACCAATACAGAGGAGAAAATTAAATAAATTAGGTAAAATCTGACATGATTTTAACATCATAGGGTTGTAAATATCAGCATAAATCAGCTGTAAATAACCCTTTAGGTCTCTGAAGATTCCATAGGTTTGGAGTTTTCCTCTTTAAAACAGAAACACAGACTCTCCAGACTGACCCTTAACCCCCACCCCCCTGAAATGACTGATTTTATGTCTGCCCACGCTCACTTTGTGAAGTTGGCGAGGTTCTGGATGACTTTGGCGATGAGCGTGAGAGTCCTGGACGTGCGGTCGTCGGGATACTCCTGCATGAGGCTGAAGAGGGACGGCGACATGATGGCGGGGCAGAGGAAACGTAGGAAGAGCGAGGCGCTGATCAGACGCTTGCTGATGTCCTGAGTGTGGCCGCGGGCGGTGCACTGCTGCTTCCACGACGCAAACACTTCCTTCAACTCACGAGGAAAGACGCTGAGGAGACACAGTGGGAGGGAGTTAGTGAAGGAAGGAAGGAAAGGAGGCAGAGAGGAGGGAAGGGAGGTAAAGAGGAAGAAAGGAGGAAAGAGACGGAGGGAGTAAGAGAGGGAATGTAGACAGAAGGAAGGAAGGCAACAAGGAAGGAAGAAAGGAAGGAAGGAGGAAAGAGAGGAAAGGCGTTAAAGAGGAAATGTAGAAGGCAGGGAGAAAGAAAGGGACGTAGAAAGAAAGTAAGGGGGTTAGAGAGGGAATGTAGAGAGGAGGATGGGTAGAGAGGGAAGGAAGGAAGAGAGAAAGGAATGAAGGAAGGAGGAAAGAGAGGGAGGAAGGGTAAAAGAATGTGAGGAAAAAGAAGGGAAGGAGGTGAAAAAAATCAAAGAATCTTCATGCGTGTATAAATCTAAAAGTGAGATGTTTCAGTTTGACCTACAGCTGTGAATAAACTTTAAATATCAGATCTTTGAACATTAAGTATAATATTTTTGGATGCGTAAATGATCTATGTAACGTGTTGTTACCAGTAAGAGTTTGTCTATGTAACATGTTGGTACGAGTAGGAGTTTATCCATGTAACATGTTGTTACCAGTAGGACTTTATCTATGTAACGTGTTGTTACCAGTAGGACTTTATCTATGTAACGTGTTGTTACCAGTAGCACTTTATCTATGTAACATGTTGTTACTAATAGGAGTTTATCTATGTAACGTGTTGTTACCAGTAGCAATTTATCTATGTAACGTGTTGTTACCAGTAGGACTTTATCTATGTAACGTGTTGGTACTAGTAGGAGTTTATCCATGTAACATGTTGTTACCAGTAGGACTTTATCTATGTAACGTGTTGTTACCAGTAGGACTTTATCTATGTAACGTGTTGTTACCAGTAGGACTTTATCTATGTAACATGTTGGTACTAGTAGGAGTTTATCCATGTAACATGTTGTTACCAGTAGGACTTTATCTATGTAACGTGTTGTTACCAGTAGGACTTTATCTATGTAACGTGTTGTTACCAGTAGGAGTTTATCTATGTAACGTGTTGTTACCAGTAGGACTTTATCTATGTAACGTGTTGTTACCAGTAGGACTTTATCTATGTAACGTGTTGTTACCAGTAGCACTTTATCTATGTAACATGTTGTTACTAATAGGAGTTTATCTATGTAACGTGTTGTTACCAGTAGCAATTTATCTATGTAACGTGTTGTTACCAGTAGGACTTTATCTATGTAACGTGTTGTTACCAGTAGGACTTTATCTATGTAAGGTGTTGGTACTAGTAGCACTTTATCTATGTAACATGTTGTTACCAGTAGGACTTTATCTATGTAACGTGTTGTTACCAGTAGGAGTTTATCTATGTAACGTGTTGTTACCAGTAGGACTTTATCTATGTAAGGTGTTGGTACTAGTAGCACTTTATCTATGTAACATGTTGTTACCAGTAGGACTTTATCTATGTAACGTGTTGTTACCAGTAGGACTTTATCTATGTAACGTGTTGTTACCAGTAGGAGTTTATCTATGTAACGTGTTGTTACCAGTAGGACTTTATCTATGTAAGGTGTTGGTACTAGTAGCACTTTATCTATGTAACATGTTGTTACCAGTAGGACTTTATCTATGTAACGTGTTGTTACCAGTAGGACTTTATCTATGTAAGGTGTTGGTACTAGTAGCACTTTATCTATGTAACGTGTTGTTACCAGTAGGACTTTATCTATGTAACGTGTTGTTACCAGTAGGACTTTATCTATGTAACGTGTTGTTACCAGTAGGACTTTATCTATGTAAGGTGTTGGTACTAGTAGCAATTTATCCATGTAACCTGTTGTTACCAGTAGGATTTTATCTATGTAATGTGTTGTTACCAGTAGGACTTTATCTATGTAACATGTTGGTACTAGTAGCACTTTATTTATGTAACGTGTTATTACCAGTAGGACTTTATCTATATAACGTGTTGTTACCAGTAGGAGTTTATCTATGTAACGTGTTGTTACCAGTAGGAGTTTATCTATGTAACGTGTTGTTACCAGTAGGAGTTGATGATCTTGCAAAAGGCGAGTTCACAGCACATCTTCAGGTTACTCTGATGTTCGGCCAGATCGCTGCCTGAGCAGCGGCTCGGATCCACCTCACAGTTCTCGTCCGACTCGTACAGAGCTTTGATGAACTCACCTGGAGACACAAACAGGGACATTTAGAGCACTACCTACTGACAGCTGATATTTACAGCTGATATAGACTGATATTTACAGCTGATATAGACTGATATTTACAGCTGATATAGACTGATATTTACAGCTGATATAGACTGATATTAACAGCTGATATAGACTGATATGTACAGCTGATATAGACTGATATTTACAGCTGATATAGACTGATATTTACAGCTGATATAGACTGATATTTACAGCTGATATAGACTGATATTTACAGCTGATATAGACTGATATCTACAGCTTATATATTGATAGTGACCAAGTGCAGGAATTCTCAAACCTGCCAATACTGCAAATAACTTTATAAGCTTATATCTGCTGATAAAATCCTGTATCCGTCCACATGAAAGATACAAACTTGACCATGCTCTACTACAGTGCATGTGATTGCATCTGATTACCTTAATATTGCTGACTACTCTTTATTTAGTGATTCAACATTTGAGTGATTTGAATTATTGGAAAAAGTCAAAGTAAAACCATTTTTCTGTCTCTGGTGCAAACACGTTCTAGCTCTGAGTCTGCAGAGGAATATATATCCTCTCTGTTAGACGCTTCATTAATCCGTAACGAGTGTCTGAACCTCTGACTGTTTGGCAGAGCGGCATGAATCAGCTCTGCTGTGGTGAATCTTTGTAGAAAGTCAGCTGAAATCATTCAATAATAAGCTGCTGTCAAAATAAAGCCTGAACCATAGTCATGTTACCTAACGCTCCACATGAAGCCACTCTATCAGGACTTATTCCCTATTTTCAGACGTGAACTATAAATATATTAATGAGGGCGACATGATTCGTGTGTCTGATCGCTGCAGCTTCTTCTCTCCTGCTAATAATAGTTTGAAAGAGTTCGGCTCGTCGGTACATGTGAGGAGTTGGGGATGTTTGTTGGTTTGTAGCGACAGCGGGTCTCCAGGGTCCGTCACAGCCCTGCTTCTGTCACTTTCAGCACACTTTTTAACTATTTTAAGTCTCTGTGAAGCTCTGTGAAATGATTCAGAACATGCAAACGGAGCAGAGTCAGCCACAGGAGGAAGAGGAAGATGATACAGCAGACTGAGGACATAACATGCTTTCAGGAGTCTGTGAAGAATTTCTTCACTTTTAATTCATCTTTGGATCCACGTGACACTGCAGGAACACGGCCTGCACGTTCTCCTGCACTGTGACGAGTCAAAAAGTAGTGGAAATATGCAGAACACAGACTCTCATACAAATCCATGTGTTATCAGGGCTAAATACGTGGGTTTTAATTTCAAAATTAACTTAAAAACGAGTACTTCTACAGCTGGAGAAAACCGTAATCGTTGTAATAGGACACCATGACAAGACAAGTCATTTTCCCGTACCAACACTGTCCAAAACAAACAAATGATGCTCAACTTGTCGTGACTCGTCTCATTTTTAAATTTTCCATCATGGATCATACGTGGCGCATTTTTGGTATCAACTGAGACGTCAAGCAGCTGAGCAGAAACTAGAGCCTAGTCTGCAGGTAGGAAGGGTGTTTTTGAAAACCAAGGGTTGTCTTCCTGACCCCAGAGTTAACGTTAAAGCTGAGTATTCTGATGGTTGTGATGGCTGAGGGTTGTCTTCCTGACCCCAGAGTTAACGTTAAAGCTGAGTATTCTGATGGTTGTGATGGCTGAGGGTTGTCTTCCTGACCCCGGAGTTAACGTTAAAGCTGAGTATTCTGATGGTTGTGATGGCTGAGGGTTGTCTTCCTGACCCCAGAGTTAATGTTAAAGCTGAGTTCTCTGGTTGATCTGGTGGCTGAGACTCACCGAGCGCGTCGTGCAGATATTTCTGTCCCACCAGCTTCAGATATTCCTCGATGGCTTTGGTGGCCAGTGTGTTCTCCCTGAAGATCAGGACATCGTGGTCGGCACAGCGGTCCACTTCAGACATCACCAGGTCTGTGAGGAAGTCCTGGACACGAGGAGGAAGAGGAGAAACATGAAGATGAAGGTGCAAAAAGATGGATAAAAATGACTTTCCCCTGTGGAATCATAAAGAATTATTGGTTCTGATTCTGAAATGTTTCCTCAGTGACCTTATCTGCTCAGTTACTATTTTATTTATCTTTAACATTAATAATGGTTTCATATTTTTGTCTCCATCAGTTCTTTCTTCCCACTTAAACCGTCCTAAGCAGAGCTAGTCAGAACCTTTTTCTAAACAACATGAAAATACACGTTCTGTCTTTCCTTCATTTGCTGGTTATTTTTATTTACTCTTTATAAACCAAATCAGATTTTGTAGATTTTGGGGTTTAATTAATAATTTTAATGGATTAGTGAGATATTCAGTGTATCAGAGCTGCATCCGCCATCTTTTCAGAGAGAAAATATTCTGCAGTGAGCTGATTGGACCTTTATTTACTCATTTTATAATGAAATAAATGCCTAAAAGGTTCTGATCTGATAATTTCATCCTGTAAAGTCTAAAAAACATTACATCCTTGCCTTTGAATATATCAGCCTTTGAAGTTCATTAAACATTCCCTCCTTGCCTTTGAAGATGATGTCAGCCTTTGAATTTTAGAAAACATTCTAGCCTTGCCTTTCAAAATGATGAAATCTTTTAAAATTTAGAAAACATTCCAGCCTTGCCTTTCAAAAGGATGTCAGCCTTTAAAATTGTAAAACTTCAAGCCTTGTCATTAAAGATGTCATCCTTTAAATTTCATAAACATTCACGTCTTGCCTTTGAAGATGATGTCAGCCTTTGAAGTTCATAAAACATTCCAGCCTTGGGTTTCAAAAGAAAATCAGCCTTGAAAATTCAAAAAACATTTCAGCCTTGCCTTTTAAAAAGATGTCAGCCTTTAAAATGTATAAAACATTTTGTTTTTGCCTTTTGGAGAGAATACCAGCCTTTAAAGTTCAGAAAACATTCAACCTTGCCTTTGAAGATGATGTCATTCATTAAAGTTTAGAGAACAGTCCAGTCTTGCCTTTGAAGATAATGTCATTCATTAAAGTTTATATAACATTCCATCCTTGCCTTTGAAGATGTTCTCTTTTAAAGGTTAAAAAGCATTCCAACCATTCCTACAGCAGGCACTCATCCCTATTCCCGCCCTCCTCACGGCCCATCCACACAAAGGTTATTTTGTCATCCAGGTTATTATGGCTACACCTCACTGCTCTTCAGAAGAAAGAGGATATGAGCATGCACATGTTGTTCATGACAACGTCACAGCACCACCTCCTGGCCTGGCATGGGTACTACAGCGTTATTTTGGTTGTTTTTGTGGATCTGTTGTCATTAGTACAATTAACCTTTCTGGGACTAAAATCATCTCTATAGCTCTCATGAAAAGGATGTGTGTATTATTCTGAGCCTGTCTGGTGGGTGGGGACTGACCTTTGCCCTTCCGGTGCTCTGCAGGATGTGGACGAGCGCACACGCCATCTCCTCCTTGTTCTTAACGCTGATGACGGGCTCTAACACCGAGCACAGCATGGTGTAATTGTTGGTGACGAACTCGGCGAACTCCTTGTACTGCTCCATGGGCAGGATGGAGATGGTCTGGTAGCGGGACTTGATGCGGATGGACGGTCCGCCTCCTTTGGCCTTGCTGGTGGTCGGCGTGCTAACCGTGTACCACTTCTCCACAAACTGCCGGCCCGTTATGCCCGACACAGGGATGTTGACCAGACCCACGTAGTTGTTCTTGTCCTTCTTCTTCTTCTTGTCCACGTCACGGTAGATGTGCACGGTGACGCTGTGAGTGGCGGGCAGGCTCGAGAAATCGAAGTACTCGCCCCAGAACAGGCTGTCGTGGCGAGTCTTGCTGGTGGTCCGGGCGTACAGGACGTCGTCCAAACACAGCTCGCAGAAATATTTCTTCTTGGGTGGAAGATCTTTGGCCTCGATGATCCACAGGCGAAGCAGGTTCTCTGCCCGCCGACAGTTGTCCTGAAGACAAAAACAAACGCACTCAGATAAAACAATTCAACAGATTTTAGACCTTTAAATCTGCATGAAATACTATTTTTATGTGTGTAAAAAAAAACTAAATGAAAAAAAAAGGAAACATAATTAAAACAGGAACTGGTTCCTAACACCTACATGTCTAAGACCAACGCATCATGACTCTGATAATTCTCTGTCATCAATCTCTCCCTCATACTGACTGTCCTCTGTTGGCATTACGACACTGTTTTTAACATGATGCCATTCTTTCAAGCATGTAAAACATTCCATACTTGCCTGTCAAGATGATGCCATTCTTTGAAGCATGTAAAACATTCCATACTTGCCTGTCAAGATGATGTCATACTTTCAAGCGTCTAAAACATTCCATCTTTGATTTTAAGATGATGTCATACTTTCAAGTGTCTAAAACATTCCATCTTTGATTTTAAGATGATGTCATACTTTCAGGCGTCTAAAACATTCCATCTTTGATTTTGAGATGATGTCATACTTTCAAGTGTCTAAAACATTCCATCTTTGATTTTAAGATGATGTCATACTTTCAAGTGTCTAAAACATTCCATCTTTGATTTTAAGATGATGTCATTCTTTCAAGTGTCTAAAACATTCCATCTTTGTCTTTAAGATGATGTCATACTTTAAAGCCTTTAATAGGCTTTAGAAAGCTGATGTCATCAAAGCTTAGAAAACATTCAATCCTTGCCTTTAGTGATATCATTCTTTAAAGCTTCTTAAACATTCCATCTTTGTCTTTCTCATACAGACCAGTCTGGACTTGGGTGTGAGGCTCATGTGTGAATGATAACGGCCTCCTAATATTCTCAGCAGTAAGGATCATGACTTCTGTTATCTGCTGTGTCAGCATTGAGCTCACAACCTCAGACCTAAATCCTGCTCCAAGTGTTAGACTTGCCACTGACTGTTAAGTACTAACTCTGCTTCTCATGTACATCCCTGGTAAAAATCCAGCTCAGAAGTCATCATGAGGGAGAATGTGTGTCTCTCACCTTGTTGGGCTGAATGGTCCTCCTCAGATTCTCCATCCACTTGTCTCTCTCTGAGGCTGACGTGCAGCTGAAGCATTTGCTGCCGCCTGAATACGTTACCTGAACAATGAGACGGAGAGAGTTTATCAGTGATCGCTTCAGATGACATTCAGCTCAGGTTTGGTTTTTGACTGAGCAACTTTTTACCATTTCATACAAAATATTTGCTCATTTTGAATTTGATGGCATCAACACATCTCACAAAAGTCGGGACAGAGCAACCAAAACCAGGAAAAGTATGTGGGACTAATGGAAACCAGATTCTCTGAAAAGTGCTTGATTTTAGCCTGAACACATTTTCTTTTTCTCTTTTTAATTATATTTTAAAACATTTCAAACTCAGCTTGCTTGAGTCTGCGGTAAATATAATATTTTTATTCTTTGTGGCTTCAGACGGCTGAAATCTGAAATGTTTGAGTGATTTCTGTCTCACCTCGAAGCAGAACTCCTGTCCCAGGATGCTGCTGTGCAGAGGTTTGATAAACACGTCCTCCTCCATGCTCAAGTCCAGAGCTTCCACCGCACTGCCCGGGCTCAGCAAAGACTCATGTGAGGTCGACTCCTTCAGTTTGGGGAGCCCGCGAGATCTGGAAGAGAAGAGGAAAACCAGAAGCATAAAAAAGGATGAACAGAGGTGGAAGAAAGACGGCGAGGCACTGGATAGCCCGGTTGTCCAGCGGCTGTAGTTCAACTCTGACTCTTGGCTCCTTTCCCCGTCATCCCCCACTCTCCTCCCTATTTGACTGTCCTCTTAAGACTTAAGTAATCTACCCCTGCAGGGGGCGCTGCAGAGAACATAAAGGCCACAGGAGTCATCAAACATCCTCAGCCTATCGTCAGAGAAGAAGAGAGCAGTAATACCTACGAAAAACAACCACAGAGCCAGGTGAGAGGGGCCCCCCCAGAGCATCCCTCCTCCCCCTCCTCCTCCTCGCTCCCACCTGGACCGTCCTGCAGACAGCAGCAGCTCCTCTCACGGTGAACGCCTCGCCTTTATGAAGCTTCTCGCAACTCGGGCAGGCGGTAAACAAAGTCTGGTGACAGCCAATCATGGCAAGCGTCCCATCGGGAGCGTTTCAATAGAGACGAGCTCTGATGGGACAGCGGGAGCTAGGCAGCTGAGCGTGACGCAGGAGAGTAACTACAGAGTGGCCTCAGGAGAAAGAAACGCTGACAGACGGATCAATGAGCACCTTCACAATAAATTAAATTAGGAGAACGTTTGTTTAAACATCATAGGAGCAGAATTATAGAGTCTGATTTATATCTGAGTGATCCTGCTCTAAAATACATGGCTCACATCACTACAAGTGACATAATAACAGGATCTATAAGGGGACCAGGTCTGAGGACGTCTCCATCATAGACTGATCATAACAGTGAGTGATACTCTCTCAGTCTAAAGCTTCTCAGAGAAGACTCTGGAACTCAGCGTGTCGGTTAATCCTCCCTCTGTGTCGGATGAGTTACGTAAAGCAGGATTAGAGAGTTGAGATCAACACTGATGCTGTGACACTGATGCTTCCCCCGCTGTAAATACATCAACCAATCAGATCACGGACGGAAAGACCATGAGAACATTAACTCGAGTACTTCAGCAGTAATCCTCATACTCCTGAACCTGGCCCTGATTTTACAGACCAGTACTGTTCTAGCCTTGTTTTACCCATGAATCCAGGAGGAACGGAGGCTGATGAGACATCATCTCTGGTGAAAGCTGAGAGAAGTGAAGGTTTGTCTTCTTTTATGTGACCCTCCGCTTTACTATCATCGGTGAAGCACTGCTGGAGGTCTCAACTGCTCTAACAGGAAGTGACAAGCTTTTACTTTGGTAAAGAAACACAGGAAATCATCTAGCTCTTTGGCATTGGCAGAGAAGTTCTGGCAACTTTTTCATGGACGCAGTCCACAAACTCAGCTCTGCTGCTCATCCCACAAATGCATGATCCTTACAAATGTGGCATCATTTAAAAGTAAATAAACAGGCTTTCCAACGGTACAAGATTTATTACCAAGAAGCATTGTTACAGCAAAGAAAAAATCTACCAAACACAAATTTCCTTACTTTTTGTGCTAAGCTTATATATATATGTATATATACAGTGCTTAACAAATTTATTAGACCACCTGTCATAACAATGAAAAAACATAAATATTTTAGAAATCTTTCAAAAACTTTTTTAAAACTAAAAACGTTATTGTTATTCATTTGCAAATAACAAACTGAAACAACTAAATAGTCCTTTTTCACACATAATAACCAAAAAACTTCATATTTTGTATGGCCTCCTTTGGCCTTGATAACAGCTTGCATTCTTGCTGCCGTTGTTTTTATGGACTTTTCCACAGTCTCTTTTGTTATTGAGCTCCAGATAGTTTCTAGCTGTTCCCACAGACTTGCTTTAGATGAAACTTTTGTGCCATCAATCTTTGAATCTACTAAATCTCAAATTTGTTCAATAGGATTCAAATCTGGACTTTGACTTGGCCAGTCCATCAGTTCCAGTACTCTATACTGTTAAGCACTGTGTATATACAGTGCTTAACAAATTTATTAGACCACTACCCAAAGTCAGGTCTATGCCACAGCTGCCCTAAATTAACAGCATTGGTAATTACCAAAATCATTTTTTATGTTTCTGCAATGGTTAATACACCAATATGTAGAAGCTCTTTAACCCAACTGATATTTTTAATACTAAAATAGAATTATTATTGTTATCCATGCATTTTCAAATTTACTGATTTACAAAAAAACTGAAAAAATAATAAAGCACATTAAAATTTCTGGATCAATATGTCAAATTATAGTTATTTACTTGCATCCCTAAAGTGAAAAATGAGTTTTAGTGGTTGAATGTTATGCTTGATTCATTTCTGACTTCTCAGAGAAGCCCAGTGAGCCGGCTCAAATTTGGGTGAATTCAGTTTGAAATTCCTCCTTCCTGTTCAGAATGGTAAAACGTGGAGAGCTGACTGAAAATGAAAGAGTCCGCATTAAAGCTCTTCATGATGCTGGATGGTCTCTGAGACAGATATGACAGGTGGTCTAATACATTTGTTAAGCACTGTATATATATATATATATATATATATAGAGAGAGAGAGAGAGAGAGAGAGAGAGAGAGAGAGAGAGAGAGATTTTTTTGACTATAGGCCTCGCAGTTTCTACTGAAGGCAGGTAGAGCAGGGCGGGTCGTCCCAACTAGGGATGAGTATCATAAACCAGTACCAACACATCCAACACCTACAGGATATCTTATTTCAATAAAGCAGCCCACTGCCACCCAGTGAAAGCCAAGAAATAGGTTATTTGTGTGATTTATGTGTTAACATACACTGGTTTGCTTATCCTGTGCTCCACTGACATCTTGTAAAGATCTTTATGTAAATCATTTATGACAGCTTTAATTCTCCTGCAGACCTTTAACTCATTTTATTCTCTAAAATAAAGGCTCTAGTACAGTTTAGGCTCCAGCACCATACAAAAAGTACAGATTTAGCACCAGTATCAGTAAAAACCCAGACAATACCCAACCCTGGTCACTATGGATGGATTTAGAGCAGTGAGACCGAGGAGAAGTTAGTCCAGCTCTGATGAAGACATCCCTGCCTCTATCTAAGAGAAGAAACAATAAATCTTTGTGGTTTCAGTGCTTTCATTCTAAATCTGAGTTTTCACCACAGAGTTAAAGACGGCTTTGTTGGAACCTGTAAAGCAGCAACGCTTCACTAACTGAGCACACTGGATGTTTGTTCAGAGGAGGAAAATATTCATCAGAATCAGGAAGGGCTGGTCTCTGCATCAGGACGGAAACATGATCTACTCAGCTGTCAGAGGACGAGGAGGAGGAGGAGGAAGCACTTACACACACTCATCTCTGCGCTCTTAATTCTGACCTCTCAGAGAAACAGCAGAATACGATTATCAGTGTTAGTTCTCAGCCAGCAGGGGGCGACTCACACAGCCGCTGACAGTTTTCACATTCACTAAACTCCTGAAAATCTCCCTAAATATTCAACCTGAGCTACAATCACAGCCAAATATTCAACCTGAGCTACAAACACAGCCAAATATTCAACCTGAGCTACAAACACAGCCAAATATTCAACCTGAGCTACAAACACAGCCAAATATTCAACCTGAGCTACAATCACAGCCAAATATTCAACCTGAGCTACAATCACAGCCAAATATTCAACCTGAGCTACAATCACAGCCAAATATTCAACCTGAGCTACAAACACAGCCAAATATTCAACCTGAGCTACAATCACAGCCAAATATTCAACCTGAGCTACAATCACAGCCAAATATTCAACCTGAGCTACAATCACAGCCAAATATTCAACCTGAGCTACAAACACAGCCAAATATTCAACCTGAGCTACAAACACAGCCAAATATTCAACCTGAGCTACAAACACAGCCAAATATTCAACCTGAGCTACAAACACAGCCAAATATTCAACCTGAGCTACAATCACAGCCAAATATTCAACCTGAGCTACAATCACAGCCAAATATTCAACCTGAGCTACAAACACAGCCAAATATTCAACCTGAGCTACAATCACAGCCAAATATTTCAACCTTAGCTACAATCACATCCAAATATTCAACCTGAGCTACAATCACAGCCAAATATTCAACCTGAGCTACAAACACAGCCAAATATTCAACCTGAGCTACAATCACAGCCAAATATTCAACCTGAGCTACAATCACAGCCAAATATTCAACCTGAGCTACAATCACAGCCAAATATTCAACCTGATCTACAATCACAGCCAAATATTCAACCTGAGCTACAAACACAGCCAAATATTTAACCTGAGCTACAATCACAGCCAAATATTCAACCTGAGCTACAATCACAGCCAAATATTTAACCTGAGCTACAATCACAGCCAAACATTCAACCTGAGCTACAATCACAGCCAAATATTCAACCTGAGCTACAATCACAGCCAAATATTCAACCTGAGCTACAATCACAGCCAAATATTCAACCTGAGCTACAATCACAGCCAAATATTCAACCTGAGCTACAATCACAGCCAAATATTCAACCTGAGCTACAATCACAGCCAAATATTCAACCTGAGCTACAATCACAGCCAAACATTCAACCTGAGCTACAATCACAGCCAAATATTCAACCTGAGCTACAAACACAGCCAAATATTCAACCTGAGCTACAAACACAGCCAAATATTCAACCTGAGCTACAATCACAGCCAAATATTCAACCTGAGCTACAATCACAGCCAAATATTTAACCTGAGCTACAATCACAGCCAAACATTCAACCTGAGCTACAATCACAGCCAAATATTCAACCTGAGCTACAATCACAGCCAAATATTCAACCTGAGCTACAATCACAGCCAAATATTCAACCTGAGCTACAATCACAGCCAAATATTCAACCTGAGCTACAATCACAGCCAAACATTCAACCTGAGCTACAATCACAGCCAAATATTCAACCTGAGCTACAATCACAGCCAAATATTCAACCTGAGCTACAATCACAGCCAAATATTCAACCTGAGCTACAATCACAGCCAAATATTTAACCTGAGCTACAATCACAGCCAAATATTCAACCTGAGCTACAATCACAGCCAAATATTCAACCTGAGCTACAATCACAGCCAAACATTCAACCTGAGCTACAATCACAGCCAAATATTCAACCTGAGCTACAAACACGGCCAAATATTCAACCTGAGCTACAAACACGGCCAAACATTCAACCTGAGCTACAAACACGGCCAAACATTCAACCTGAGCTACAATCACAGCCAAATATTCAACCTGAGCTACAATCACAGCCAAATATTCAACCTGAGCTAGAGGTGTCCATGTAGCTACGATCCTAACCTGGTAGCTACAATCCTAGCCTGGTAGCTATGATCCCAGCATGGCAGCTATGGTCCTAGCCAGGTAGCTACAATCCTAACCTGGTAGCTACGATCCTAACCTGGTAGCTACAATCCTAGCCTGGTAGCTACGATCCTAACCTGGTAGCTACAATCCTAGCCTGGTAGCTATGATCCCAGCATGGCAGCTACGATCCCAGCCCAGTAACTATGATTCTAGCCTGGTAGCTACAATCCAACCCGGTAGCTACGATCCTAGCCTGATAGCTACGATCCTAGCCTGGTAGCTACAATCCTAGCCTGGGAGCTACAATCCTAGCCTGGTAGCTATGATCCTAGCCTGGTAGCTACAATCCTAGCCTGGTAGCTATGATCCTAGCCTGGTAGCTACAATCCTAGCCTGGTAGCTATGATCCTAGCCTGGTAGCTACAATCCTAGCCTGCTAGCTATGATCCTAGCCTGGTAGCTACAATCCTAGCCTGGTAGCTATGATCCTAGCCTGGTAGCTACAATCCTAGCCTGGTAGCTATGATCCTAGCCTGGTAGCTATGATCCTAGCCTGGTAGCTACAATCCTAGCCTGGTAGCTATGATCCTAGCCTGGTAGCTACAATCCTAGCCTGGTAGCTATGATCCTAGCCTGGTAGCTACAATCCTAGCCTGGTAGCTACAATCCTAGCCTGGTAGCTATGATCCTAGCCTGGTAACTATGATCCTAGCCTGGTAGCTATGATCCTAGCCTGGTAGCTATGATCCTAGCCTGGTAGCTATGATCCTAGCCTGGCAGCTATGATCCTAGCCTGGCAGCTATGATCCTAGCCTGGTAGCTATGATCCTAGCCTGGTAGCTACAATCCTAGCCTGGTAGCTATGATCCTAGCCTGGTAGCTATGATCCTAGCCTGGCAGCTATGATCCTAGCCTGGTAGCTACGATCCTAGCCTGGTAGCTATGATCCTAGCCTGGTAGCTATGATCCTAGCCTGGTAGCTACAATCCTAGCCTGGTAGCTATGATCCTAGCCTGGTAGCTACAATCCTAGCCTGGTAGCTACAATCCTAGCCTGGTAGCTATGATCCTAGCCTGGTAGCTATGATCCTAGCCTGGTAGCTTTGATCCTAGCCTGGTAGCTACAATCCTAGCCTGGTAGCTATGATCCTAGCCTGGCAGCTAGGGCTGTTGGTGGTTTCCTTGTTGTTTTGGTGTTACAGAGAGAGGCTTAGATGTGCAAACTTTCACGTGCAAGTGTAAACACAACACCAGAATAAGTTTTCTGCAGACGATGTCACACAGCAGCAGAGAACTCCAGACGAGGGGAAGTAGAGATTTCTGCATATAGAAACTACCAAAAGGCCTCGTTTGGAGCGGGGTCTGGCTGTGGACCGTCACACTCAAACGGCCCTCCAGCATAGCCATTCTCAACCTTGGGGTCCCGACCCCAACTGGGGCTGTGAGATGATTTCTGGGGGTCACCAAATCATTTTTGGAAAAATATAAATGCACATAATTAATATTAAATAACATAATTTTAGACAGGGAGTTGTTTTAGTTGTTTTCTGATTCATTATTTGTCAAAAATTCATTGTCTCAACTGAGTTTGTATGATCTGAACTGTGCGCGTGAGATTCTGTTCAGTGACACACAGCGGAACAAAAAGAAACAAAGAGAAAGAAAAAAAGCTCGCGTGTTGGTGCTTTAGCCGCAGCTGCAGCAAGTTTGCTAGCTACCTGATGAAAAATGGAGCGATTGGCTTAAAAGAAAAAGTGTTCCAGCTCAGACCTGGGTCAGCAGCAGCAGGGGTCTCAAGGTAAGTCACCAAAAAGCCTAACAGCAGCTCCACCACCTGAGAAACGTAAGGCCCTGAGGCCGACACAGGCTGATATCAGAGCTTCGAGCTCCATAAATACTAGCCCCACTTTTTGAAATATGGCTTTTCATGCACGAGCAGAAACAACACGGAATACCTGCAGTGTTTTTGTGTTAACAAGCTCTCAGCAACAGAAATGTTCAATTTTTTTTATCTAATTTAAAAGAAAAATAAAGTTTGTGTTATTTGTTTACATGTTAACTGGCTCAACTAGCAGCAGCATGATGTGATGTAGCGACCACTGTTGGTCTGTTGGTCACGTTAAAGCGTTATTGTGATGCTGCGAAATGTTTCTTAATAAATCCAAAAGCGAGTTGCCAAAAAAATAGGATGTTATTGTGCCTTTGGGCAAGACCTGTGTCTCAATAAGAAACTGATAGCTGAAGCGTGATTTTAAGTGCTTGTTTGTAAATCAGACACAAACAGTATGCTGTGTTGGTCGGGTGTGCAAGCGACAGAAAGGACCAGGAACGCCTTTAAAATATTAGAAGTTATGAATTTAGACAGAATGTCATGAAAAAACAAGTATCTATTGAGAATTATTGTACATGTTATTCATCATATACAGAAATATCCCACACAATCTTGAGTGGAAGCTCATCCCCAGAGGCAAAGCTGCTGCTTTTTTCTCTCTCACACTTGTTGACTATCGTTTTACTTAGTTATGTTTCCGCAATCTTTAGATTTCTCCACTGACATTAGAGTGAAAATAGAGCCAGAGTTTTATTGACAACCAGTAAAGGGAGTAGAATAAGAACTCTAAGTACATTTTTCAGTTGTTTTTTCAGTATACCTGCACCGTCCATTTTTTGTTTCAGCACCGCGGACAGCGTGTGGGGGGGGTGGGGGTGGGGGTGGGTTGTGTTAGTGTACATGTTTGGGAGGAGCGTGCGTGGTGGCTGGGGGAGTGGGGTCACGAACAACAGTGCATGTTAAACTGGGGGTTGCGACTCAAAAAGGTTGAGAACCACTTCTCCAGCAGACCACTTACAGTCATGGACGAAAGCATTGGCACCCCTGGAATTTTTCCAGAAAATACACAATTTCTCCCAGAAATTGTTGCAATTACAAATGTTGTTGGTATACATTTGTTTATTTTCTTTATGTGCATTGGAACAACACAAAAAAAAACAGAAGAAAAAAGCCAAAATTGATTTAATTTTACACAAAACTAAATAAATGGGCTGACAAAATGATTGTCACCTTTTAAAACTGTGGGTAAATCATCTTATTTCCAGCATGTGATGCTCATTTAAACTCACCTGTGGCAGTAACAGGTGCTGGCAATCTAGAAATCACACCTGAAGCCAGTTAGAATGTCTAAAAGTTGACTCAAACTTTGTGTTGTGTGTCTGTGTGTGTCACACCAAGCATGGAGGAGAGAAAGAAGAGCCCAGAATTGTCTGAGCACTTAAGAAGCTAAATTGTGGAAAAATATGAACAATCTCAAGGTTAAAGACCATCTCCAGAGATCCTGAAATTCCTTTGTCCACTGTGTGTAATATAATCAAGAAGTTTATAACCATGGAGCTGTGGCTAATCTCCCTGGACGTGGACAGAAGAGAAAAACTGACAAAAGAATGCAACGCAGGATAGTTGGAATGGTGGATAAACATCCTCAGTCAACTTCCACACAGATTCAGGCTGTCCTGCAGACTCAGGGTGCAAAAGTGTCAGCTGGGACCATACGTGGTCATCTGAATGAGATGAAGCGCTATGGCAGGAGACTGAGGAGAACCCCACTGCTGACAAAGAGACATAAAAAAGCCAGACTGGAGTTTGCAAAATTGTACCTGAGTAAGCCTCAATCCTTCTGGGAGAACATTTTGTGGACAGATGAGACTAAGGTAGAGCTTTTTGGAAAAGCACGTCATTCTACTGTTTACAGAAAACAGAATGAGGCCTACAAAGAAAAGAACACAGTACCTACAGTCAAACATGGTGGAGGGTCAAGGATGTTTTGGGGTTACTTTGCTGCCTCTGGCACTGGGTGCCTTGACTGTCTGCAAGGAATCATGAAATCTGGAGACTATCAAAAAATTTTGGGCCGCAATGTAGGGCCTAGTGTCAGAAAGCTGGGTCTGGGTCAGAGGTCAAGGGTGTTCCAGCAGGACAGTGACCCCAAACATACCTCAAAAAGCACCAAGAAATGGTTGGAGACAAAGCTGGAGAGTTCTGAAGTGGCCAGCAATGAGTCCAGATCTAAATCAAATGAACACCTATGAAGAGATCTGAAAACTGCTGTTGAAGAAGCACCCTTCAAATCTGAGAGACCTGGAGCAGTTTGCAAAAGAAGAGTGGTCCAAAATTCCAGCTGAAAGGTGTAAGAAGCTTGTTGATGGTTATAGGAAGTGACTGGTTTCAGTTATTTTTTCCCAAGGGTGTGCAACCAAATATTAAGTTGAGGGTGCCAACAATTTTTATTTTGAAAGGTCTGTGTTAATTCAGCCCTGACAGTGGTAGATTTACAGCGGAAGTTTAAACCGATTTTATTTGAGGTTGAAAAACACCAAAGTTTTAATCAAAATAAATGTTAACCTGCATCATATTTGCTAACAGGTGACAGGTGAATTTTTTTATCAATCTTTTTCGTTTAAAGCTGTAGGGAATTTAAAAAAGATGCCTTATATGCATCAGCCTTTTTTTCCCGCTGCATATTTCTGAATTTAATAATGTTCTGGGGCGGTCCTCGGGCCGCCAGTTGATGATCACTGCTCTCTACATGAAAATTTCTGCCATTGTTGGTGAAGCCGGGGATGTTGGGAGTTTTCTTCCTCCTTTTTTGCCTAATACCAGGCCTTAGTTGGCCTTTTGGAATAGTGGGTGGAACTGGCGAGGAGCGAGGGTTTCCCTCGCTCCTCGCCAGTTCCACCCACTATTCCAAAAGTACCCAACAAAGGACAGTCAATATTTTGGACGCCAGTACACTTTGCATGAAAGCAGCTTTAGGAGGAAGAAGTGACCATCCCTGGTTAAAGCCTGATCCAAACGCGAGCAGAACCCAACCACAAACATCAGAAACTTCCCCAAGGCGCTGCTGTCCCATTAGATCAAACATCTGGAGCAGAGCTGAGCCTGTTGGATCTGCAGATAGCTGATAATCACGTTTCCAGCCTCTATATAAAGTTTGTCCCTCAGAGCCGGCCGCAGTGTCTCCATCCCTGTGATGACTCAGCAGTTTTAAACTCTGAGAAACTCACCCCAAATAAAACTCTTCTAACGACGAGGACGAGGCTTCACTTTAGTCACAGACCTGCAAAAATCATCGCCGTCCTACCTGAACCGCAGCGTTTTGGAGAGCTGAGCGATCCGAGCTCGGCGGAGGAGAGACGACGAGCCGTCCATCAGCAGTCAGAGCGCCGACTGATCCCAGGGAGAGGCAGTGAGAGTGTAAAGCATTATCCTCCGGTCCAGCTGGCTGACAGTCTGTCCACCATAAAGCCGCATGCACACGCTCAGAGCAACATGTGAGCTGCTGCTGCATCACTCAGAGTAACACGGAGGTCATTTTAGAGTCACAAATATTTTTATAGAAGCGTTTTACATTTAATGTGATTGTTTATAATCCCTGATTCTACTCCCATCTGCAGCAAGGACGCTAAAACCCTCGAGTACTTTTAACTCTATGTGTTTTAGAATCAAATATCTTTTATTCTAATAATCAACAGGATTAAAATGCACCAAAACTTCAAGGAAATAGGAGAGGGTAAGCATAAGGAGAGGAATTAATGCATCAAAGGTTGCAAACAAAATCCTACAGACAGTCTACACTGAACAAGAATGTTGGTACTAAAACTGTGAGCATGTAGAACTAAGTATACAATTTTTAGATATTAAAACACACTGTGGAGCTTTAACACCAAAAAATCTGAGGGTTTGCAGGATGAAATCTGCATCTGTCAGCCTATACCGGCTGTAAATATCAGACATTATTGCCTTGAAATATTAGCCTATATCAGCTGTAAAAAAATGGCCTACAATGGCTGTATATACTGATCTTTGTCAGCTGTGGATAATGGCTAATATCACCTATAAATATCAGACAATATCAGGAATAATTATCGACCTATATTGGCCTTTATTGGCTGTAAATATTGACCTAAGTTTGCTGAAAATATCAAGTTATACCAGATGTAAAAATGAACCTATATAAGCTATAAATATCAGCATATATCAGCCAACATTGGCTGTAAATATCGGCAGGTATCAGCAGTTAAACTTGTCTGTAACTAACAGCCTTTATCAGCTCAAAATGTCAAACTATGTCTGTTGTAAATATCGACCTCCATCGGCTGTAAAAATTAATCTAAACTGGTGTACATGTGCAGTAAATATTGAAGTAAATCAGCCCATATCAGCTGTAAATACAGACCAATACCAGCTTTATATAACGGCATACATTGGCCAATTTTGTCTGTAAATTTCAGTCTACACTTACGGTGAACATCGGCATATAAAGGCCCATATGGGCTGTAAATATTGGCCTATAATGTCCCATAATGGCTGTATATATTGATCTATATCAGCTATAAATGATGGGCTGATATCAACTGTAAACTCTGACCTACATTTGCTAAAAATATCGACTGATGTTGGATATAATATCCACTTTTATGGGCCTATGCTGTTAATATTGATCTGTAACAGCTTAAAATATCAGATATTAGCCTTTTTTTGACTATTAATACTGGCCTAAATCAACCCGGATCAGCTGTAAATATGAACAAATTCTGACCATAAATATTGGCCTGTATTGTTCTATTTTAGCTGTAGATTTCAGTCTACACTTACTGTGAAAACAAGCATATATAAGCGTATACTGGCAGTGAATATTGGCTTTATTCTGCTGTTAACGTCAGCCTATATGTGCTGTAGATACCAATACCAAAAAATCTTTAAATATTGGCACACATCGGTCTTTTGTTAGCCTGTATCAGCTGTAAATATCGGCAAATATTGGCAGAAAAAATATCAGTCTATATCAGCTGTAAATATCAGTCTATATCAGCTGTAAATATCAGTCTATATCAGCTGTAAATATCAGTCTATATCAGCTGTAAATATCAGTCTATATCAGCTGTAAATATCAGTCTATATCAACTGTAAATATCAGTCTGTATCAGCTGTAAATATCAGTCTATATCAGCTGTTAATATCAGTCTATATCAGATGTAAATATCAGTCTATATCAGTTGTAAATATCAGTCTATATCAGTTAATATCAGCTGTAAATATCAGTCTATATCAGCTGTAAATATCAGCCTATATCAGCTGTAAATATCAGTCTATATCAGCTGTTAATATCAGTCTATATCAGCTGTAAATATCAGTCTATATCAGTCTATATCAGCGGTAAATATCAGTCTATATCAGCTGTAAATATCAGTCTATATCAACTGTAAATATCAGTCTGTATCAGCTGTAAATATCAGTCTATATCAGCTGTAAATATCAGTCTATATCAACTGTAAATATCAGTCTGTATCAGCTGTAAATATCAGTCTATATCAGCTGTAAATATCAGTCTATATCAGCTGTAAATATCAGTCTATATCAGCTGTAAATATCAGTCTATATCAACTGTAAATATCAGTCTGTATCAGCTGTAAATATCAGTCTATATCAGCTGTTAATATCAGTCTATATCAGATGTAAATATCAGTCTATATCAGTTGTAAATATCAGTCTATATCAGTTAATATCAGCTGTAAATATCAGTCTATATCAGCTGTAAATATCAGCCTATATCAGCTGTAAATATCAGTCTATATCAGCTGTTAATATCAGTTTATATCAACTGTAAATATCAGTCTATATCAGCTGTAAATATCAGTCTATATCAGCTGTAAAAATCAGTCTGTATCAGCTGTAAATATCAGTCTATATCAGCTGTTAATATCAGTCTATATCAGCTGTAAATATCAGTCTATATCAGCTGTTAATATCAGTCTATATCAGCTGTAAATATCAGTCTATATCAGTTGTTAATATCAGTCTATATCAACTGTAAATATCAGTCTATATCAGTTGTTAATATCAGTCTATATCAGCTGTAAATATCAGTCTATATCAGCTGTAAATATCAGTCTATATCAACTGTAAATATCAGTCTATATCAGATGTAAATATCAGTCTATATCAGTTGTAAATATCAGTCTATATCAGTTAATATCAGCTGTAAATATCAGTCTATATCAGCTGTAAATATCAGTCTATATCAGCTGTTAATATCAGTCTATATCAGCTGTAAATATCAGTCTATATCAGTCTATATCAGCTGTAAATATCAGTCTATATCAGCTGTAAATATCAGTCTATATCAGCTGTAAATATCAGTCTATATCAGCTGTAAATATCAGTCTATATCAACTGTAAATATCAGTCTGTATCAGCTGTAAATATCAGTCTATATCAGCTGTAAATATCAGTCTATATCAGCTGTAAATATCAGTCTATATCAGCTGTAAATATCAGTCTATATCAACTGTAAATATCAGTCTGTATCAGCTGTAAATATCAGTCTATATCAGCTGTTAATATCAGTCTATATCAGATGTAAATATCAGTCTATATCAGTTGTAAATATCAGTCTATATCAGTTAATATCAGCTGTAAATATCAGTCTATATCAGCTGTAAATATCAGCCTATATCAGCTGTAAATATCAGTCTATATCAGCTGTTAATATCAGTTTATATCAACTGTAAATATCAGTCTATATCAGCTGTAAATATCAGTCTATATCAGCTGTAAAAATCAGTCTGTATCAGCTGTAAATATCAGTCTATATCAGCTGTTAATATCAGTCTATATCAGCTGTAAATATCAGTCTATATCAGCTGTTAATATCAGTCTATATCAGCTGTAAATATCAGTCTATATCAGTTGTTAATATCAGTCTATATCAACTGTAAATATCAGTCTATATCAGTTGTTAATATCAGTCTATATCAGCTGTAAATATCAGTCTATATCAGCTGTAAATATCAGTCTATATCAACTGTAAATATCAGTCTATATCAGCTGTAAATATCAGTCTATATCAGCTCTAAATATTAGTCTATATCAGCTGTTAATATCAGTCTATATCAGCTGTAAATATCAGTCTATATCAGTCTATATCAGCTGTAAATATCAGTCTATATCAGCCGTAAATATCAGTCTATAACAGTCTATATCAGCTGTAAATATCAGTCTATCGTTCCTATATATACTGTCCTTTATTTTCTGTTGATATCAGCTGTAAATCTAATCAATATTTAGTGATTAGTTAGTTTTTTTCTGTTCCTGTTTCTGGTTTTTTATTTTCTGCTGCTAACTTGTGAATGATGACGATTATTCTCTGCTCCAGGCTAGACTACACACCCGCTCTCATCTTCATGTCCTCTCTGTGTTTTTGTGATTCAGCACTGCTCCTGTAAATTCAAGAACTTTCTCCTGGTTATAAAACATGTAGTAAAAACGTCAGATTTCCCAGGTCACATAAGGAACGCTGAGAAGAAGCTGAGCCTGGGGGACTTCTTCTCTCCTCCAAACCCAGAAAACAAGAGCAGACGAGTACAGAGAGAAGAGAGAGGAACGCTAAAGGAAGTGCGGCAGAGAGGAGAGATGGCCTGCCAGTAAAAGCACCTCAAGTCAGTGCTGGGAAGTCTGGGCGGGTTAATGGAAGGAGGAAGAAGACGACGATGATGAAGAAAAACCCACAACCTTCTGAAAAACAGACGAGGGATTCATCTTTCATGTCTGCTGTGGCTCTAATTAAACATCTCTGTTTTATCTGAGAGACGACGGGGAGGACGCCATGACGGTTTATCACAACGTTTAAAGGAGTTTTAGAAAGTCTGTAGAAGAAATCGCATGTTTGACTGGAATAGAAATGTTATAAGAAAGGGCTGACCATGAGGCTTAATGACCTTGACCTTTGGCCTCCAGAATATAAGTAGTTCCTCCTTGAGTCAGGATAAAAATCTGTACAAAATTTGATGAAAGCACAACAACGCATACCTGAGAATGGCCTGGAAAAACTGATGGACAACCCAAAACAGTCCCTCCAACCCTGGCTATCTTTACAGGACAGTACAGAGAAATGTTAACCTTGACCTTTGACCTCCAAAATCTGTGCAGTTTCCCCTCAAGTAAGGGTGAACATTTCCACAAAGTTTGAAGAAAATCCGTCAGAGTGATCTTATGACATCACATTCACAAGAATGGCCTGGAAAGCAAGGACAGTCTGAGGTCCAGCAACCTTGACCTTTGACCTCCTAATTCTAGTCAGTTCATTCTTGTACTGAGATGAACACCCCTGACCAGTTTGGTAAAGATCCATTAAAGCATTCCTGACATATTTTATTGAAAAGACCGGCCGTACGGAGGACAGGACTGACCAGACTAACGGAATCATCAAACCTCTGACCTCTGACCCAGAAATCCACCAGTAGTAGTCACTGGTGTCAAAGACTTCTGTTTTGTGCTGTAGAAACATAAAGGCATGAACATTGTACTATTTTAACCATAATCATATCACAGTCTAAAATCGTGGCGCCCTGACGACGGCGTTGTGATTGATAAGAGGAAGAAACAGAGGAGAAGGAGCAGAAACCAGAGCAGGAAATGAAGAATAATATCAGAGCGCTGTCACTGCTAGTCAGGATCACAGAGACAACGGACGCTGCAGCTTCTGTCTCTGCACAGAAACGTGACGGATCAATGGAAAACGTCAGGATGGAGGACGCGGCGTTGAGTTAAATAAAGGCGTTACCGGTCAGCGTCAGCAGGTCGCAGCGACGGCAGTCTGAAGCTGGTGTTTCTGTCCAGTTTGGTCTGACTCTTGGTCCTTTTGATGGAGCCTTTGAGTCGTTTACTGAAAAACCCCTGAAAGACAGAAACCAGGACAGAGGGTCACACTGACAGCTGAGACAAACAAAGTCTGTTCTTTTTTATTAAGAGTTTTTATGACTTTATTTTGAAAGGACAGACGATAGAGTCAGGATCCAGAGAGAGGGCGGGGCATGACATGCAGGGAAGGAGCCACAGATTTAAAGTGAGATGACTTCTGATAAAGACAAGGACTATGAAGACCATTAATACCAGCAAAGAATAAATCATTTAATCTGACACTCTTGATTCATAAAGCACATTAAAAACATTTATGTTTACCAAAGTGCTGCACTGAGAATAAAAACAGAGAAATACAGACACAAAACACGGCAGAAATAAAATAATAATAATAATAATATTAAACATCAAAGCAAATTACAACCAACTCAATAACATGAATTAAAACCATGTAATAAAAAAATAAACAGAGATAAAAATCATTCAGGAACAAAAAATATGTTTTAAGACTACAAAAGAAAATACGTGAAAAATGAATTAAATCATTAAATAAACCTGTTAATATTTCATAAGAACTAAAAATTTAAAATAATGACAAAAAAAGGTGAAAAGTAAAAATATAGAAAAAATTCAGGACAGTTAGGAAAAAAAAATCTAAATTTCGAGATAAAAAAAATGATGTAAAGGTAAAGAGAAAAAAAGGTTAAATTAGTTAAAATAAAATAAAATAAATTAAATTACTTGAGGAATTTAGAGAGTAAAAACTCTGCATAATGAGAAAACAGAAAATGTATGAGAAAATCAGAATTGTCAGATGATGAAAATTCTCACAAATAAAGAAATAATAATGAAAAATGACCAAACTTTTTCTCCAAAATAACAAAAACATGACAGAAAAAACTAGAGATAAGTCAGATTTGTTCATTTGAAGACAGAATTATTAGGAGGAAAGTTGGAATTATGTTTTTAAAAAATCACAAAAACAAGACAAACAATAAGAAAACAGAACGAGAAAAGGAAATTATTTTTGAGAAAAAAATTGCTACAATAATGAAAAAAGTCAAAATTACGAGACAGAAATCAAAGCAGACATCAGACTGATAAAAAGATAAAATTCTGAAATAGTAGAAATGATTATCAAACAATAAAGGTTAAAATTGTGAGCACAGGAAATAAACAATTTTAGAAAAATTAGAAAAGAAAATTCTAATTGTGACAGAAAAAGTCCATAAACTGTGACAGGAATGAGGAAATGTCAAAAACATTTCAAAAATGTCCAATTTGTAAAAGTCTGTCCAAAAACTGAGATGAAATGTTATGATTATAAAAAAAAAACAAGTCACAGCTATGTGGAAAAAATAAAAGAAAAAGTTTGAAAAATTTATAGAAAATGAAGTATGTGGTAATTATGAGGTAAAAGGGGGCTTTATGAAAAAAAAAGATAAAGAGTGAAAATTCAGTAAAAAAAAAAAAAAGGTAGTGATGAGAAAATGATCAACCATTTTGAGATGAAACCCCAAAAACTGAAAGCAAAATAATAATAATAAAAACAATATTGATAAAAATACAGAAAAGAATTAAATGATCCCAAGACATAATTATAAGGTAAAAGATAAAAAGTTGAAGTTATAAGAAAAATTGATAATAATAATAATAATAATAATAATAATAGCTTGAATTTATATAGCGCCTTTCAAGAAACCCAAGGACGCTTTACAGGAACACATAGACATGGACAAACTATGTGAGGGGTAGGATGAGTGTAAGGGGTGGTTTAGTGAAGACTGTAGACTGTGGTGAACAGGTGGTGCTTGAGACCTTTTTTGAAAATGTCCAGAGATGGAGCGCTACGAATGTCTGCAGGAAGAGTGTTATTATGAGAAAATAAAGCTAAAAAGTTGGACTTATGACAAAAAATGTAAGAATCATGCAGAAAAAAATTATAATATTAAGAAAAAAAGGAAAGAGTGAGATAAAAAGTCAATTTATATTTTTACTGAATTTTCTAAATAAAAAAGGCTGAAATTATAAAATGTGGAAACAATCATTTAAATCAAATAACTCCAGAACTCATGATTACATGTCGTTTTTATTGTCTTGGAGCTTTTGTGAATTCCAGTATCATGACTATATTGTACTAACCCCAGTGGTGTTAAATAAACCAGGGTCTGTGAACTAAAGCTGATTCATACAGGAAGTCTGATTTTATAGTTTCTGTTTTATTTCAGGTAGAAAAGATGACAACGTCAGAGCCTAGGCATGTTTGTTTGATGTGAGAGTCTGATGTCTCCTCTCTTCTACCTGACCGCATGTTTTAGACATTTATACTGTTTACTGATTTAAAAACAGATGAAGATCAGACTAAATATCTGCAACGCCTCTCAGTCAAACAATCTGATTAGTTACTGATGTTTACTGATGAACACCTGAACACCTCGACAGCATCACAGCACAACCAGACAAGTCCAATTCTACACAGTAATCAGGAAAAAGACAAGAAGGAAGGGGAGTGTTTTTAAAAGCTGCTATTTCATTAGGAACGCACCATTCTGAGTCCTTACAGCTGATATAGACTGATATTTACAGCTGATATAGACTGATATTTACAGCTGATATAGACTGATATTAACAGCTGATACAGACTGATATTTACAGCTGATATAGACTGATATTAACAGCTGATACAGACTGATATTTACAGCTGATATAGACTGATATTTACAGCTGATACAGACTGATATTTACAGCTGATATAGACTGATATTTACAGCTGATATAGACTGATATTTACAGCTGATACAGACTGATATTTACTGCTGATAGAGACTGATATTTACAGCTGATACAGACTGATATTTACAGCTGATACAGACTGATATTTACAGCTGATAGAGACTGATATTTACAGCTGATATAGACTGATATTTACAGCTGATACAGACTGATATTTACAGCTGATACAGACTGATATTTACAGCTGATACAGACTGATATTTACAGCTGATACAGACTGATATTAACAGCTGATACAGACTGATATTTACAGCTGATACAGACTGATATTTACAGCTGATAGAGACTGATATTTACAGCTGATACAGACTGATATTTACAGCTGATACAGACTGATATTTACAGCTGATATAGACTGATATTTACAGCTGATATAGACTGATATTAACAGCTGATACAGACTGATATTTACAGCTGATACAGACTGATATTTACAGCTGATAGAGACTGATATTTACAGCTGATAGAAACTGATATTTACAGCTGATACAGACTGATATTTACAGCTGATATAGACTGATATTTACATCTGATATAGACTGATATTTACATCCTATACAGACTGATATTTACAGCTGATACAGACTGATATTTACAGCTGATATAGACTGATATTTACAGCTGATATAGACTGATATTTACAGCTGATATAGACTGATATTTACAGCTGATATAGACTGATATTTACAGCTGATATAGACTGATATTTACAGCTGATATAGACTGATATTTACAGCTGATACAGACTGATATTTACAGCTGATACAGACTGATATTTACAGCTGATATAGACTGATATTTACAACTGATATAGACTGATATTAACAGCTGATACAGACTGATATTTATGACTGATATAGACTGATATTAACGGCTGATATAGACTGATATTTACGGCTGATACAGACTGATATTTACAGCTGATACAGACTGATATTTACAGCTGATATAGACTGATATTTACAGCTGATATAGACTGATATTTACTGCTGATATAGACTGATATTTACAGCTGATATAGACTGATATTTACCGCTGATATAGACTGATATTTACAGCTTATATAGACTGATATTTACAGCTGATACAGACTGATATTTACAGCTGATATAGACTGATATTTACTGCTGATACAGACTGATATTTACAGCTGATACAGACTGATATTTACAGCTGATATAGACTGATATTTACAACTGATATAGACTGATATTAACAGCTGATACAGACTGATATTTACAACTGATATAGACTGATATTAACGGCTGATATAAACTGATATTTACGGCTGATATAGACTGATATTTACAGCTGATACAGACTGATATTTACTGCTGATATAGACTGATATTTACAGCTGATATAGACTGATATTTACAGCTGATATAGACTGATATTTACAGCTGATATAGACTGATATTTACTGCTGATATAGACTGATATTTACTGCTGATATAGACTGATATTTACAGCCTATATAGACTGATATTTACAGCTGATATAGACTGATATTTACAGCTGATATAGACTGATATTAACATCTGATACAGACTGATATTTACAGCTGATATAGACTGATATTTACAGCTGATATAGACTGATATTTACAGCTGATATAGACTGATATTTACAGCTGATATAGACTGATATTTACAGCTGATATAGACTGATATTTACAGCTGATACAGACTGATATTTACTGCTGATATAGACTGATATTTACAGCTGATATAGACTGATATTTACTGCTGATATAGACTGATATTTACAGCTGATATAGACTGATATTTACAGCTGATATAGACTGATATTTACAGCTGATATAGACTGATATTTACAGCTGATATAGACTGATATTTACAGCCTATATAGACTGATATTTACAGCTGATATAGACTGATATTTACAGCTGATATAGACTGATATTAACATCTGATACAGACTGATATTTACAGCTGATATAGACTGATATTTACAGCTGATATAGACTGATATTTACAGCTGATATAGACTGATATTTACAGCTGATATAGACTGATATTAACATCTGATACAGACTGATATTTACAGCTGATATAGACTGATATTTACAGCTGATATAGACTGATATTTACAGCTGATATAGACTGATATTTACAGCTGATATAGACTGATATTTACGGCTGATATAGACTGATATTTACAGCTGATACAGACTGATATTTACTGCTGATATAGACTGATATTTACAGCTGATATAGACTGATATTTACAGCTGATATAGACTGATATTTACAGCTGATATAGACTGATATTTACAGCTGATATAGACTGATATTTACAGCTGATATAGACTGATATTTACAGCTGATGTAGACTGATATTTACAGCTGATGTAGACTGATATTTACAGCTGATATAGACTGATATTTACAGCTGATGTAGACTGATATTTACAGCTGATATAGACTGATATTTACAGCTGATATAGACTGATATTTACAGCTGATATAGACTGATATTTACAGCTGATATAGACTGATATTTACAGCTGATATAGACTGATATTTACAGCTGACATAGACTGATATTTACAGCTGGTATTGACTGATATTTACTGCTGATAGAGACTGATATTTACAGCTGATATAGACTGATATTTACAGCTGATATAGACTGATATTTACAGCTGATATAGACTGATATTTACAGCTGATATAGACTGATATTTACAGCTGATACAGACTGATATTTACAGCTGATATAGACTGATATTTACAGCTGATATAGACTGATATTTACTGCTGATATAGACTGATATTTACAGCTGATATAGACTGATATTTACAGCTGATATAGACTGATATTTACAGCTGATATAGACTGATATTTACAGCTGATATAGACTGATATTAACAGCTGATATAGACTGATATTAACAGCTGACATAGACTGATATTAACAGCTGATATAGACTGATATTAACAGCTGATATAGACTGATATTTACAGCTGATATAGACTGATATTTACAGCTGATATAGACTGATATTTACAGCTGATATAGACTGATATTTACAGCTGATATAGACTGATATTTACAGCTGATATAGACTGATATTTACTGCTGATATAGACTGATATTTACAGCTGATATAGACTGATATTTACTGCTGATATAGACTGATATTTACAGCTGATATAGACTGATATTTACAGCTGATATAGACTGATATTTACAGCTGATATAGACTGATATTTACAGCTGATATAGACTGATATTTACAGCTGATATAGACTGATATTTACAGCTGATATAGACTGATATTTACAGCTGATATAGACTGATATTTACAGCTGATATAGACTGATATTTACATCCTCCTTTTTAGCTGCTGTCATTTCCATCTCCTCTGCTGTCTCATCTCTTTCTTTCTTATAAATAGCTGCAGTATAATCAACTGACGAGCAATATTTATCTCCTCTAACTCCATTTAAACAGCTTGTTTTTGATGCCATGGTTTCCAGTACACAACCAAGCAGGAAATGTGGCAGCAGGACCAGGAACTTCAGGATGTTTTATTCTTCTAATTTAGTTTACTAGTTTGTTTCCAGCTTAATGCCACAAAGTTCAAACCCATAAATATTTGGAAAGAAAATATAGGCAGTGCCTCCTGGAAGCAGAATTTCCTCTCTTATCCTGAACATAAGATGGTGTAGAAGAATGTCTGGTCTTTTCCAGGACTTGTAGAAAGCCGGTGTAAACTTTCTCCTGTATATTTTAAGTCCTCCTGACCTCTCCATGACTCCTCTCTCAGATAGTCAGAGTATCCCTGTGGGTTCACAAACACCCAGCATTTATTTTTAATCACTTTAGCTGCTCCTGTCTGTTTTATTTCCTCTCTATACGTCTTCTTTCATCGCGCTCTCTCCTCCAGCCGTATGTCAGCAGATGGTTTTAGTGTGTTTGTGTGTTGATGGCGTTTGAACGGCGTTACCGATCCACTGTGAGGCTTCAGAGAGAAACACGGAGTCACGTCTGGACAGCTGAAGATGAAGTGTGTCAGCCGCAGAGACTAGCTGCTTCTCTCTGTCAGCTAAATATAGCGGAGACATGAAGACTCAACGATTGATGTTTTTACAGAGAAAGAATCAGCAGAGCTCTGGATACCTGCAGACTCCTCTACTGTCACAGAGGCGTGATGAACGCCATGAGTCTGCGCTTATTCTCTCAGGATCACAGGTTTACCACATATGGAGAGGTTTAGGATGTTTCCACTCCTTTAGCTTGATTGATTGGGTCTGATTGAGACGGAGAAAACATTTTATCACTCTGGTTGTTTTGTGTTCAGTGGGCCAACGCTCTCTAACGACCAGCTGTCCTTATGTCGGTACGCCACAGCCTGTCTTTCTCCTGAAAACGTCGCCATTTGAACTTTGTACTGTGAGATGGCTCCAGGATGCTAGTCAGATCTTTAACCTACCGGCTAACTGAGTCAAGACTAGACCTGGAGAAGTGGAACCTATACCATCTGCTCTTCACCGGCGATGGCCTTAGAGAATGAAAGACGCGACCGGTGGTTGTTTTTGGTCAAATTTTGACTTGTTTCAAAAATGGTCGATTTTTGGCCCAAAAACGTGACACAGGTTGCTTTTAGACAAATTTTGACATTTTTCAAAAATGGTCGATTTTTAGCACAAAAGAGTGAAACAGCTTGTTTTTGGATACATTTTGACTTGTTTCAAAAATGGTCGATTTTTGAAACGAAAGAGTGAAACAGGTCGCTTTTAGACAAATTTTGACTTGTTTCAAACATGGTTGATTTTTGGCATGAAAACATCAAACAGGCGACCTCTGTGCCGATGTTTCTGTAACAGTGAAGTATCAAACAAAGCTGTTTCTGATTTAATCAGGACCAAGAATGTTTCATTCAAACGTCCCAGGACAGGTTGGAGAGTTTTGACTCCTGTAGTAAACATTTTAACTTCACTGCATCAGGGTAGCGTGGATGTTTTTATCTGTTAGTAATCTAAGAGCCCTCTAAGACACCACTTTAATCCCTCAAACAGACACAGAGAGACCGCTTTGAGCTGTAGAGACTCACCGGCACTTTAAAAGGAGACGAGTTGGGATTGTCCACAGTGACGGTCTTCTCTGAACTCCCCAGACCAGAGATACTCCTCCTCCTCGGAGACCGCTCCGAAGAAACTTCTGCTGAGACACAGAAACACAGAGTTAGGTCAGCAGAGACAGCATCTTCCTCCTATCATCATCATCATCATCATTATCACCAAGGTCACATGAATCTCCATCAGCCTCAGAGCTCTTAAACCGAGTGGTGTGGATGAAGGATGAGGCGATGGCGGTGGAGATGGCGGAGGTTTAATGTTTGATGACAGATACTTCCTGGAGAATCCAATCAACAAATCAGCAGCTGAGTGAAACCACAACAGTTTATCAGGTTATATCCTCCTGAGGCTGAGCTTTTAGAAAGCATTTTTTACTTTCTCCCTCTTATTTGGGACCAGCAGGACCAGATCAGTCTAAAAGCTCAGCCTTTCACTACTTCCTGTTCAAGCTCTCTAAACAGGAAGTAGTTTAGACCAAAAGTTATGCCCACAAACCTCCTGAAGGTCCTGTTTCTGCAGAAACTACAGACCTGGATCAGTTTTAAGACTAGATCAGGTTTAAGCAGATGTTTAGGTTGGGGGACTCATTTTGATGACGGACCACCAGGACTGGTAGAGGCCAGCTGAACCAGGTTAATCCCTGATGATCGTCTGAACAATCCTTACATCTGTGAGTAAATGAACCTCACTGCAGAGTCAGAAGCACAGATTTAAAAGAGCTCATTACAGCTAATAACCAGAGAATCTTCTGGATGTTCTGAGTCCGGTCTAGAGACATTCGTGGTCTCAGCTGGGAGCAGTTAAAGACCGCGTCCTCACAGCTGGCTCTGGTCCAGCTTCATCGATTTTAAAGCTAATTTTAGCCCATCTTCCTTCCTCTCCAGCTAACAACACGGCCTGCCTGCATGTCTGCCTCTGCGTGTAGCGGTTAGTCTCCGGGGGCCCCGGCGGCTCCTGAACCAGCTCTTTAACCACCTACGAGTCCGCCTGCTGCAGGGACGCTCCTGACTGCACGCTGGACTCTGGAAATAACTTCTTTCCTCTGACAGCAGCATCACACGCAGAGATGGAGGGACTCCTGAGAGCCGGCGAGGAGCCAGCACATGAATCAGGGACGTGGGAGACTCTGTCGGTGATATTTACTATTTTTAATAAAGCTAATTTAAACGATTCATCTAAATACACGCAGGATTTACTGATGGGGTTAAAACATCCATGTCACAGAGGAACAGATGACCCATTTCCTTAAACTCAAAGAGACAGGTTACCGTGTGTTTCTTCCTCTAAGATTCTGCTGCTTCACTGCTGATCATTCTGTGTTTGAATCCTCCTGTCCTTTTAAAACTGGGCTCTTTTTTATATTTTGGAATCTAAATAATGAAAACACTAAAAATGCTGAGTATAAATATCTACAAATGCAGCAAGCAGATTTGACTGGTTATGGGTTTTTTAATGAGATTGTTCTCTCCCAGAAAACCTGAGGACATTTTCTAACTTTGGCAGATTTTTTACTTCTATCAGACACTTTTGTCTGTATTTTCTGCTTCTTCTAACTGGAACTAAGATGTTTATTTGGATCAGTATCATAAATGTGTCTTATATTTAATGTTATTAGACAGATTGGAGTTGCTGCAGCGAGGATAAACTTGATTATTTAACTCAGGTGTTTTAATCAGACCTGTTCCCACAGGTGTGTAAAATCTTCACCTATCCATGCAGCCTCAAACATCTGAGGTCCTAGACGGTTCTGAAGAGCTCAGAGACTGCCAGCGTGGTTCTGTGATAGATGATTTCATCCCTGCTGGATATTTAGGGATATTATTCGAAAGTGGAAGAGTTTAGGAACAACAGCAACTCAGCCATGTAGAATCACAGAGCAGGTCAACGACTGCTAAGGATCATGGGTGAAAGTCTACAAGTCTCTGCTGATTCCACAGCTGAAGAGCTCTGAACTTCCACTTTCATTCATGTAAACACAGGCCCCGTTTACACGACAACGTTTTGCTTTGTTTTCTGTTTTCTCTTCCATAAAGTTCCACGTTCAGACGGCAACGTATTCAAAACAATCTCCGTTCACACGAGACTGCAGGAAACACCAAAGACGATGTAGTACACATGCCAGGCCAGTAGATGGCGGTGTGATTTTCATGCCTGCTCCAGATTTTGACTCGACCCATATGCCCTTCGAAGGCGTACGGGTCGAGTCAGAATCTGGCACAGGCACGAAATACATCTCCGCTGATCCAAGTGATGGTGAGGTAAACCAACGCTTTGTTGGAGAAGTACAGTTAAATTCAAAAGAGTGAGGAGCACCAACAGTACACTGGTGTCGGCCATCTTTGTTTTGGGCTTCCCAAGCCTGCTCGTGCATGGATGTTTACTGCAGCCGCAGTGCACGTGCCTGTTTTCAGAAAGTGCTGGTTATCCTGTTTACATGGAGACGAGGGCATTTTGAAAAACTTCCACTCTGGAGCCCGTTTCTGAAAAGTTCAGTTTTCAGGCACCAAGACGCCGTTGCCGTGTAAACGGACAGCCAAAACGTTACAAAACTTTTGCGTTTTCACTCGAAAACGTTGTCGTGTAAACGGGGCATAAAACTCCAGCAGGAGCTTCATGAATGGGTTTCCATGGTAACAGCTGCATGCTAGCCTCACATCACCAAATCCAACGCCAAGCGTCAGATGGAGTGGAGTGAGGCGCACCGACACTGGACTGTGGAGCAGTTAGAAACTGTAGATGGTGAGTCTGGGTTTGGAGGATGCTGGGAGAATGTTACCTGTCTGACTGTGAAGTTTGGTGGAGGAGGGATCATGGTCTGGGGCTGGTTTTCAGGGTCTGGACTAGACCCCTTATCTCCAATGCTATGCTTCCAACTGTGTGGCAACAGTTTGGGGAAGGCCCTTTCTATTCCAGCATGACTAGAGCTGAATGATTTGGGAAAATAAACTTATTGTGATTGTGATTTGAAATGCGATCATTCCTTAAGTTCCTCATCTTATGTAATTTCCAACAAACACAAGCAATAAATGATTTTATGTTAAAATCAACACAGCATCAGATCAAACAAGGTCTGAAAAGTTTGAAAAATATCTGTAAATTTGACTCGTATTGCAAACTGGCTATGAATTGTTGTATTAAAGGGAGTGATCATTTTTGTCATTCTCATATTTAACAACAAGAAAAAAGTGGAACAATGAAGAAAGTAGCATTTTCTGTAGACTGTTCTTTAAAATAAAACCTGAATGAATGCATGATATGTTGCATAACATCTCTGCTGCATGAAAGTTTTAAACTGGCATTCTGACACAAACGGCAGGTTAAAGGAATATTTCACCTTTTGTGATTTGAAAACTGCAGTTGGCCACGCTGTGATTCAATCTCATTTTCAATAATTGCCCAGCCCTAAACCTGACTGTGGCCCAGAGCACAAAGAAGGACTCTAGAGACCTGGTTTGATGAGTTCAGAGTCCTGACCTCAACCCCATCCAGCACCTTTGGGATGATCTGGATCAGAGATTGTGAGCCAGGCATTGGTCATCAAGCCCATTTTCACAAGGGCCAGATTTTTCTTGACTGATGCTTTTGGGGCCAGAAAGTCAACTGGAATAAAATCAGAGTTTCTGTCTACTTAACTGCCTCTAATAACAGCAATATTTCCTTCAAAGATTAAAGGAACTTTAAGCCTTTAACAGTGAGATCAGTCTCTGTCACCTATACTGCAGCCAGCCACTAGGGGGCCTTTGAGAAATTTTAGCTCATATCTCTGGAGCCCTCCTGATGACTATCCCTGAGTTTGATGCTGATATGCTGCGTCGTGATTGGCCAAAAACACATGTGGGAAACAGGTCTGTGAAGATTCTCAGAGGAGACTGCACTCTCAAAGAGCCTCATGTGAAAACCGATGCTAAAAACTGAAATTTTAATAAAGATAACAAAACTAAGCATGTTTGTAGGATGCCAAACCACAGAACTACGAGTGTGCTTCTTGTTTGATAGGTCACTCGGCTGAAGGTTTTATTTAAACCTCATGAGAAGAGTTTATAGCATGCATTATTTTGCCATCTCAAAACCTGGGAATTTAATAATCATCTGGAGGCCGGATAGGAAGCCATGAGGGGCCTGATGTGGTCCCAGGGCCTCCAGTTGATGATCACTGCTCTGCAGCAGAGACCAGGACCCCTGTTGTACCTGAAGGTGGTTGAACACAGCCATGAATGTTCTAGAACAGTAATGTGGAGACAAGGGGGGAGAAAGGGGAGAGCTTTCAGGGGCCCAGCCAAACTGGGGACCCCTGGAGGTCAACAAAATCATGGTCTATTGTTAAGTTAAGCTGTGATATCCTTATTTTATATTTAACCTGAAAAATAGCAACTCCTATCAAATAAAGTACATATTTTATTCTTTAGTGCTGTAGTTAAAAGCTTTCTTAAAAATGTGAATCCTTTATACTTTAAAAAAATGAATTAAAATTGGTTGAAAATGGCAAAAATTTGTGGAAGATAGTGAAACGGGATTTTGAAAGTGGCCAAAATGGGTTAACAGAGGCAGAAAATAGGCAGAAATGTGCAGAAATGGTCTAAAGAATAATAAAATGTCGTAACAACAGGCATAAACTGGTGTAAAAAGCAGAAGAGAGTGGTTTATAGAGGGAACTGGTTTAGAAGTGGCCAAATCAGGCCGAACAAAAAAGTGGTTGAAAGGGTTTAAAATAAAAAAAAATGGGTTTTAAGAGGCAAAAATGTGTCAAATTGGCAAAAATTATTGGACAAAGTGATGAAAACAGGTTACATTTGGCAGAATTTTTGTAAAGTGGCAAATGTGTAATTTAAAAAATATTCCTAGTTTTTCAAGGCATCTGGAGACCCCCTCTCAGTGTTAAATAAGTTAAATGTGGCAAAAATGGTCAAAAAGCAGCAAACACTGGGAGAAAAGTGGCAAAAAATGGGTGGGAAGTGACCAACTAATGAGTTAAAAGTGGCAAAAATGTGGAGCAAAATGTGACTAAGTGACTAAAATGAGCAAAACTCAGAAAAAAGCAAAAAGCATAAAAGAGTGGCAAATGGGAAATTAGCTGCTTTTAATTGCAAAAGGCTGATTTATTGGGCAAAAAGTGGCAAAAAAAAGGCAAAAAATTGCAAAAAGCAGGATAAAAGTATCAAAAAAGGGACAAAAGTGACAAAACAAAACTGGCAAAAATGGGCTTAAAGCAGCAAGTACTGGGGGAAAAAGTGACAAAAAAAGGGAAGAAAGTGGCAAAAAATGGGTTACAGGTGGGAAAAAGGTCTAAAAATAGCAAAAAAACATGGAGAAAAAAAAAGCGAACAGTGACTAAAATGGGCAAAAATCAGAAAAAGGCAAGAAGCAGAAAGCAGGAAAGAGTGGCAAATGGGAAATTAGTTGCTTTTAATTCCAAAAGGCAGCTTAGATGGGCAGAAAGTGGCAAATAAGGCAAAAAATGACAAAAAGCTGGTTAAAATTGTCAAAAATGGGCTTAAAGCAGTAAAAATGGAATTAAGATGTAAAAGAGCCACAAATCCTCACAAATGAGCCACGTGTGGCTCTAGAGCCACAGGTTGAGTATCACTGGTCTAGAACATTCCCATCCTGCAGCGCTGAAACAGCTGAGCATCTTTTATAATATCACCGTCATCCAGGGCTCTTGCTGGGTAAAGTGGGCAGTAACCTTTGACCTCTGTGGTGATGAAAGTTGACACCAGGTCATGTGCAGCCAATAGAAAACAGCAGCTGCAGTAGCTGGTTTCATCCTGTAGAGGGCAGTCATTGTGCATATTTCTAATAATGTAGGTTTTCAAACACGTTCTACTCAAATGTTTAGATCTGGACCAACAGGAGTATTAAACTCAGAAAAATCAGTTTTTCAGCTGAAATACAGTCAGTCTGAGGGGTTAGTTACTATTCAGACATCGTAAGGATTTCAAACACTCCTACAGCTCTCAGAATATTTACTTTAAAAACAATGAAGAACATTTAGATGTGGTCAGATCTATGAATCCTGTTTGTAGCAGGCCGTCTCAGGCTGCAGAGCTGACCCCTTTGTAAACTGCTTGGTAATTTTAGAAGCGTAAGTCGTAGACTCTAACTTGTTTTTTCCTGTGAAAGCTCTGTGTTGTGCCTTTCTAAATAAGTCTTTCATGCATTGGTAGCTCTTACAGAACATTTTCTAGAGAGCCCGGAACTTGGCCGGCTGAACTTGGGTCTCTGAGGACAGAGGTGTCGTATACAACAAGAGGTGACAAAGTTTAGAAAAATGTTAACTTTTGAACCATACATCATAGACACTAACTCTTTTCTTCTTATGAAAGCGGGCTATTTGGCTGTTCGTTTGCTACCCTCGATGTCTCCGTAACCCTTAAGGATGCCGTTCTAGTGAGCCCAGAACTTCTGTGACTTTTCAGGGTCTTTAAAGATTAAATCCACGGTGTTAGATCTGATAATAAGCGTCTTTTTGTCCATTTTTAATCCATTTTCAATCATGTATGTTGGGTTTCTTCGGTGGGTGGCGCCATATTTGTTGAGGGCAATGTTTACATGCAATGCATTGTGGGAGGGGCTGTCCTCTACTGCTTAAAGGAACGGCACAAATGATTCTAACTGCGAAAAAGTGCATGGCCTTTTTTGTATATTTGTAGATATTTTGAAAACCATTAGTCACAGAATGTTTATTTTTTCACTGTTTTGTCCTCAAGCGATGAAGAACAGGTCTGTGCAAAGAAAATGCTTTGACACTGTTGTTTACTGTGTGTTATCAATAAAAATCTTTGACTTTAAAATTCTGATTTGTTTTCTCTTTTGTCTTTAGAGTCCTATAACTTTTTCAGAAATGTTGTGACATTACTGTAGTAGATATATTCTTAAAGCCCAGGTTGTCCTGAAAAAAATGACATATAGAGCTTGACTGTGCTCCACAGGGTTGATGTTTTACAAGCTTTTTAAGAAAAAACTCCAGATGAGACATGATGGTGAAAGAATAGCTGAGCTCTAAGGGTTAACATGTAAAACTCCAGTCAGCTGTTACCCTGTGATTAAATGTGTATTTACTGCTTCTTCATGCTGTAGGGCTGCGTTCACTAAAGTGTTTGTGCTGGAGTTTATCAGCTGGTAAATCACTGATAATTGATCTGTTAAAATCCAATAGTGGCTGCTAACACTGACAACAGGAGCAGGATCATGAGCACATGATCAACAGCTCCCAGATCAATCCCACAGAGGTTCAACATCACAGACATGTGTCCTGCAGCGTGGAGCTGAAATGGTATGAGCACATAAACACACCTACTGCAACAGCACAACAGCCCAGAGTTGGTAGGACAGTGAACGCAGCATGCAGCAGCAGCAGTCAGCAGTTATCGGCGTCCCAAAGTGCTGGATCGAGTTCCAGCTGCAGGGAGCTGGCTGCATGCACAAATCAGCGCTGCACGGGACAAACTTTCATGCACGCACCCCCCCATCCCCTCCCCCCCAGAGGGAGCGAAGGAAGAGGAGCGATGATGCTCCCAAATGTGCAGGACGTCATCATCGCTCTTCTTCTCTTTTGGCTGCCAGACAAAAGTTGAGGCGGCATGCCGCAGGACGACACAGAGACAGAGAGAGAGGAGACGGTACCTCGATCGCAGCTGTTCCCCATCATCTGAGGAGAGGAAACACGCACACGGTCAGACCCGATTGGCCCAAGCAGCCAACACCTGTCAGCCAATAAGGTTAAGCTGTGAACATTCGTCTTCGTCCCGTGAACATCCTCCACTTTGGCGTCCTCCTCCTCCTCCTCCTCCTCCTCCTCCTCCCTGACCGGCCTCTCCTTCCTCAGCACCGCATCCTCCTCCTCCTCCCCCTCCTCCTGCTGCTGCTGCTGCTCAGAGTCCCTCCTCTCCCATCTCCTCTCTCTCTCAGTAACTCTAAACCTCTCTCTCCCTCCGAGCGCCGACTTTTACCGCATTTATTCAATCAATCCCTCTAACTGCACTGTTCTGCTTTCTCTCCGTCCTCCTGTCGTCTTCTCTCCTCTCTCTCTCTCTGCAGCAGCTCACCCTCTGCCTCCCTCCCTCGTCTTCCTCTCCTCTTTCTCCTCCTCCTCTTTGGCAGCTACATTTATCTCTGCGCTCCGAGGATAATTACCAAATAAGTTTCTCTTCAGCCAGCTGATGTGGGACACAACTCTGGGGGCTTCAGCGATTAACCGTGAGAGAGGGGGAAGGATGGAGAACCCACAAACTAATCATTTCCCTGCTGTAACAGAGATGCTGTTCATTTTTAAAAAGTCACTTCAAACATTTACATCAGAAACATGCTGCAGTTATTCACACGCTCTGTTCTGGATCCAGATTCAAGACTGCCACGATTAAGGTCCATATCTCTGTGGTACTGGCAGACCTGCCCATCTAGGCCCCTAAAAACCCAGAAAATGGACCCTGATAAACCCAGACAATGGACCCTGATAAACCCAGAGAATGGACCCTGATAAACCCAAAGAATGGACCCTGATAAACCCAGACAATGGACCCTGATAAACCCAGACAATGGACCCTGATAAACCCAGAGAATGGACCCTGATAAACCCAGACAATGGACCCTGATAAACCCAGACAATGGACCCTGATAAACCCAGAGAATGGACCCTGATAAACCCAAAGAATGGACCCTGATAAACCCAGACAATGGACCCTGATAAACCCAGACAATGGACCCTGATAAACCCAGAGAATGGACCCTGATAAACCCAGAGAATGGACCCTGATAAACCCAGAGAATGGACCCTGATAAACCCAGAGAATGGACCCTGATAAACCCAGAGAAGGGCCCTGATAAACCCAGAGAATGGACCCTGATAAACCCAGAGAATGGACCCTGATAAACCCAAAGAATGGACCCTGATAAACCCAGAGAATGCACCCTGATAAACCCAGAGAATGGACCCTGATAAACCCAGAGAATGGCCCCTGATAAACGCAGAGAATGGACCCTGATAAACCCAGACAATGGACCCTGATAAACCCAGAGAATGGACCCTGATAAACCCAGAGAAGGGCCCTGATAAACCCAGAGAATGCACCCTGATAAACCCAGAGAATGGACCCTGATAAACCCAGAGAATGGCCCCTGATAAACGCAGAGAATGGACCCTGATAAACCCAGAGAATGGACCCTGATAAACCCAGAGAATGGACCCTGATAAACCCAGAGAATGGACCCTGATAAACCCAGAGAATGGACCCTGATAAACCCAGACAATGGACCCTGATAAACCCAGACAATGGACCCTGATAAACCCAGAGAATGGACCCTGATAAACCCAGAGAATGGACCCTGATAAACCCAGAGAATGGACCCTGATAAACCCAGAGAATGGACCCTGATAAACCCAGACAATGGACCCTGATAAACCCAGACAATGGACCCTGATAAACCCAGAGAATGGACCCTGATAAACCCAGAGAATGGACCCTGATAAACCCAGAGAATGGACCCTGATAAACCCAGAGAATGGACCCTGATAAACCCAGAGAATGGTCCCTGATAAACCCAGAGAATGGACCCTGATAAACCCAGAGAATGGTCCCTGATAAACCCAGACAATGGACCCTGATAAACCCAGACAATGGATCTTGTCCATCTCCATCCCCCTCCTCCTCCTGATCTCCTACTTCTGAATAAACCTGCTCTTCCTTTTCTTCATCTTCCTCCTCCTCCTCCTCCTCCTCCTCTTCCTCCTCTTCCTCCTCCCTCGTTAAGCAGTTATTGATCAGTGGAGCTTCTGTCACCACTCGCTTTAATCGATATTTTCATGGATCCAGCGGCGTCTCCTCTGACAGACTCTGTGGTGACCTTCACAAACCGGGACGCCGTCAGACTGGAAACCAGCAGGATTTAAACACCAGCAGGGACACGTCAGTGGTTGAGTCCACGTGTAGGTGGGGATCTTTTACTTCTGAGGTTTGGTCTTTGGTCCACAGACAGACTGGGTCACTGTGTGCCCTGTTTGCATGTGTCTACCTGAGAACCAGGTGTGATGTCAGCATGTTTTCATGTTTTTAGGACGCACTGATGATTCACTAAAATACTCACTGGATGAGATAACAATGTTTTGACTTCCCACGGAGAAGTTGATGAATAACAACGATTTTTAAAGCTGAGCTGTAAAAGAGACTATAACTGACAACCCGGACGGGGGGGCGGGGGTTTAGACGACTACCTGGACTCACCTGGACTCACCTGGACCAAAGCATGAAGCCTTGGCTAGCTCAGGTTCAAAGATGAGAACAACAGAACAGAAAATGAGGATTTATCACCTGTTTTAACAGGTAAAGTCAGGAGACTCCAAAAAGGATCCTTGGTAACCATGGTAACCATGGCTATATATCTACGATTGGGGTTGCTACTCCTGAACGCTTCCACATACAGACATCACCTCAGTCTCTATGGGTAGGCCACACTAAGAGGAATCCTGTCTGTAGTCCAGAACCCCAGTCAGGATTACTGGAGCAGAGGTAGAGGACTAAAGATGATGAAGAGCATTACTGACACTTTGAGCTTCAAATAATGAATTAAAACAGAGTTATAGTAGAGAAACAGAAATATAAATTTACTTCAGCATCCTGCACTCATATTCACAGCTCTACAAACATCATTGACTAATGTACTATTTTGTTATTGGCCGGTCTGTTAAACTACATGCTTTGTTTCCTGTCGGTTCCTGTCAGTCTCCTTTCGTCTCTCGCTTCGTTCAGAGCTGATGTGTAAATAAAGTTTGATGGATTGATTGTTGACACGCTCCACAGTGCTCCAGGCTAATCATAAACCTCTTTATCTACATGAAATCAGCGTGACATCACCGCCGTCTGCACGACAGTGACGCTGTGATGTCATTGGTCGGCGGCGGCGGCGGCGGCAGGAATGTGAAACGGCGGAAACATGTCGAGGTTTCATTCATGAGCGGACACACCTGAAAGCAAAAACGCAGCAGAGATAATCCGTGTGAATGAGGCCTTTGTGTCGACGCGTCTGGGTGCAGCTCCAACACACAGACGGGGTTATGAGTTCAACCAGCACCTGAAGGCACCGCGAGGTGTTTACAGTCCTGGAGTGAAACTGTAACGCCGTCAGAGGCTGAGGGGTTAGGCTGTTAGAGGAGAGGAGGGAGGAAGAGGATTTTAAAGGACGAAGGTTTATACATCAGCATCCTAACAGCAGCAACAGACACAAAATCAGCTGTTTCCTCCCACGCTGTCCTAACAGCAGCATGAACACTCGGGGTCACAGCTGTCGGTCACATGACCACCAGCATGGAGGGCACTACCAGCCTCAGACAGCAGCATCACATACAGGTGTGGAGTAGGTATCACAGGTTTGTTTCAGGGAGAGAAGGACGATGATAGTACCTGAGCTAGCTTTAAAATGTCTGACCTCTTTCAGGTTTAAACTCTGAACTTTAACACAACTCTGCAGAAAGTTCAAACCAGAGTTTAAAGAGCCTCAGTGACAGAATAAGACGTAGAATCCTCTCCATGTAAACACTCAGACTAAACCAGATCAGCCTTCTCCTCCTCTAGAGGGCACAGAGGATCTGATGAATATTAATGAGCAGGAGGAATGTGGAGAGATGAGAGGAGGCGTCTGTAAACACAACTGCTTCATTATGAGGCCGTCCATTCTCTGGATGTTTGACCACGGAGGCTGGAGGACGGCAGGACCAGGCGTTTAACTGTTATAAGACTTAAAGTCGAAAACACCTTATCCTGATCTCTGGATCCTGAGTGGATCTAATCCTGATCTCTGGATCCTGAGTGGATCTTATCCTGATCTCTGGATCCTGAGTGGATCTAATCCTGATCTCTGGATCCTGAGTGGATCTAATCCTGATCTCTGGATCCTGAGTGGATCTTTGTTTCATATTCAGAGATCTAAACACAAAGAGTGGTCCTGGTATTTATAGAAAGTTTAATATGAAACAGATTTGGACAACCATGTTTTCTGTAGCAGACTTTAAAACTTTTAAACTTCCTGTTTCGTGCACTCCAGACTCTTTACAGCAGGGGTGTCAAACTCAAGGCTCGGGGGCCAAATCTGGCCCGTAGTGCAGTTACACCTGACCACCAAGATCATATCCTATTCTTATTATAACTGGCCCTAAAACATGAAGTCTGCAGACTTCCTCCAGTATAAGAATGTTAACTTCACCTTGATGATTTCAAATGAAGTCATAAAAATGTAAAAAAAAAACCAAGTCAAAATAATTAGATAAAAAGAAATGTTGGAAAATAATATAGTTGTGTTTTTCATTTCATATTCTAAAACTTTCATTGCACAATTATGACTTCAATCCATTATTTTGACTTTTTATCTCATATTATGACCTTTTACATTTATAATTTTCACTTTTTATTACTTTTTATTTCATATTTTGACCTTTTATATTTATCATTTTCACTTTTTAGCTCATATTTTGACTTTTTACATTTATAGTTTTCAGTTTTTATTTCATATTTTGACATTTCCAATTTATTATTTTGACCATTACTTCATATTTTGACCTTTTAGGTGCACCATTTTAAATTTAAAGTCATTTTTTGCCTTAAAAACACGATTGTGACTTTCTTTTTTATATATATTTGCCTTTTGAAAGCACTATTCTAACATTTAATTTCATGTTTTGACCTTTTGAGCTAATAATTTTGACCTTTTATCTCATACTTTGACCTTTTCAATGTATTATTTTGGCTTTTATCTCATATTTTTTCCTTTTAGGTCCACAGTTTTAAATTTTGAGTTGTATTTTTGCCTTAAAAACATGACTGTGACTTTCTTTTTTTATATATTTGCCTTTTAACCCTTTGAACCCGGAGTCTGTTTTTCTCTATTTATCTTTTGCTCGAAAATTGCGTACCCATAATAAAATGGGTATGTCTCTGCAACCACAAGGTCTACTTGAATAATCCTGGTGTCTTTGTAAAGGGAACCCTTTGAGATGTGTTAATATGAGTATATGTAATACTGATGTAATACTGGGGAGTAAATGAAGATGGCACACAGCAGAAATGTAAAACACATTTCGTTTTAAGGTGAAGATCGTGTGTTCTGCATGAAGCGTCGTAGCTGTAGAGCCAGAAATATGGCGAGTGGGTTAACACAGCCGAGCTGTACGGAGTTTGATATGTCCTAATTCATTTAGTTGTTATTTGAGTTGTGTTTGGGGCATGTAAAAAAGGGTTATATAGGAATGTAGCCCAGGTTCTGCTGTTTAATTTGATCACTATGTTCTTTCATGATTAGTGCATTATTTCACACTGTTTGCCAATGCCTAAGTTCCCCAACTGGGGGACCTTAGGGTTCAAGGGGTTAAAATCATTATTTTAACATCTAATTTTGTGTTTTTGACCTTTTGAACTAATAAGTTTGACTTTTTATCTCAGATTTTGAGCCTCATAACTTATCATCTTGACTGTTTAAATCTCAAAATCATTTATCAGTGCTAATTTTTTCCCCATAATTTATAACTGGCTAAAAATGAGGCTGACAGTTAAATGTGGACCCTGTCAGACCCTCATTCAGACCTTCATCCAGAATCACACCCCGGCTTTAGAGGGAGCTACATACCCATACACAGCGTCCTGGTACCTCGACATGTCACTAAGGTGGAAGTCTTACAGATGGCTCAGCCTGTAAGGATTTGGGTTGGGAGCCAAAGAATCTCAGGTTCAGGTCCTGGTAGGACCAAGTCTGTTACATACAGACTGATATGCTAAGATCCATGGACTCTACAGGCTGATATTCAGAGCCTTTACTTCGATTGGTTCTTAAGCCACTGCATGTGAAAAACAACGCTCTAAACATGTAGCAAAGATTTTTAAACTCATACTGAGGCCAGTTTTTGGAATTATGATTTAGCTGACAGAAAGACATAAATAATGCATGGAGCATAAGACGTTACAGGGTCTGTTCTCTCTGAGAGGAGCTGAAGAATCATAAAACTCCTTCATAGAAATGTATAGACTGGTTCTGTCTGTTCAGTGAGAATTGGAGCCTCCTGGATCTGATCCTGGATCAGTTTGTCATCCAGACAGAATCAGTCTGACGTGTCTCTACAAGGACGGCGCTCTGGTTGGGACAGACAGAAATCAAACCTACATGCTCACTTCTTCACAGAGAGAGAGCCTGAGGAGGAGCTGAGCCTCTGAACCTCCATCAGTCAGCTGTACCATCACTGATATGAGCGGAGAAACCCTGTAACCACGCCCACCTCTGACGGCGAGCATCCTCAGACAGAAGCAGAGTGATCTTAAGTAAATTTGGGACACAATGATCTAATTATATCTGAACTGGGGACAGCTGGAGCTAACCGCCGCAGCATCCGTTAATGAGGAGGAGCAGCCGAGTGCACGCAGCCGGAATGATGTGATCCACATCCACAGAGACGCCGCCGCCGCACGGGTGACCACGGGGCCCAGAAACACTCCACACGCTCTGTGGGGCCTGTTTGGGTGACCTGGACTATACTGAGACAGTCTGCAGGGACGAGGTCAGCGTCTGGGATCAAACATGACATCACTGACTTAGAGGGAGGAGCCTAATGTCAGGAAGTGTGCAGTGACATCACAAGGTCCTGAGTTATCTATCCAATCTTTGTCCTGCTCTTACCCAGGTCCAGGTCCAGGTCCAGGTCCAGGTTCAGGTCCAGGTCACAGTAGCAGCAGGATAAACATCCCAGATATTCATCTCCTCAGTGACGTTTACCTCCTCCAAAAGAGGGATCCAGACCAAACCAGATATATAGTCCTCCTTCAGGGAGGTCTAGAGGAGGTCCTGGACCAAACCAGGTATAAAATCCTCTATCAGGAAGGTCCAGACCAAACCAGGTATATAGTCCTCATTCAGGGAGGTCTAGAGGAGGTCCTGGACCAAACCAGGTATATAATCCTCTATCAGGGAGGTCCAGACCAAACCAGATATATAATCCTCTATCAGGGAGGTCTAGAGGAGGTCCTGGACCAAACCAGATATATAGTCCTCCTTCAGGGAGGTCTAGAGGAGGTCCTGGACCAAACCAGATATATAATCCTCCATCAGAGGGATCTAGACCAAACCAGATATATAATCCTCCATCAGGGAGGTCCAGAGGAGGTCCTGGACCAAACCAGATATATAATCCTCCATCAGAGGGATCCAGACCAAACCAGATATATAATCCTTCATCAGGGAGATCCACAGGAGGTCCTGGACCAAACCAGATATATAATCCTCCATCAGGGAGATCCAGAGGAGGTCTCAGACCAAACCAGATATATAATCCCTCCAGTGAGCTCTAGGTCTACCTGAGGTCTCCTTCTGGTTGTCTGGAGGACCTCCAGAGGGAGGTGACCAGGAGCCATGCAGGAGTACCAAACCAGCAGCCAAAGTAAAACTTTCAAACACCTGTGATAATGTTTATGTTTGAGTTGACATAGTTTTGTGGCCGTTTTTACCAAAAACTCTCTAAATTCAGTGAAACCGCAGAAACCGTACCCATCTGTTACGATGTATAGCCTAGCTTCCTGACCAGTACAACCACAGTCCTTCTTAAAGGAGCAATGCTCACTAAAATCACTGGAGGCCAATGCCACTACTACCTCATATGACTCAACTTAAAAATCCTAAAATATCCCTTCAATCATGCCGGGACCACCTCCCCATCAGGCCCTGGCATGGTGCTTTCCAACAGACTCTTTACCTCAGTATGTCGGCATAACTTTGGTTGTTACGTGAAAATCTAATTCTAACAACCTCAGAGAAGACAGAGCTGCAAGTCCCAACCTCCAGATTATTGTTGCTCCAACTAGGGGGACCTGGTCTCCTGGTTTGGACCCAGAGAACTAGACCAGTGGTCACCAACCTTTGCAGACTAAAGATCCAGAATGAGGCTAACAGAGAGGGCTGGATCTACCTACACACATCCACCGAGGGAAAAAAACAACATACTTAATTTTAAACTTTATAACGGATCAAAACAGAAACTAAATCACAAATTAATACTGAGATTTCAAACTACGCAAGGTTCCATGTTTCTTTACCGTGAAATGAGCAGGAAAATATCAGTTTAATTCTGCTTTAGAGATTTTACAATCTGCAAAACATTCAATTGTCTTTTTTTTTATACAGCAACTGCGTATCAGACTCAGACGCCCCTTAATGTCTGCCATCCCTCAGGATTCATCCGGTGTTCTCTACCAATGCAGAGTTTAATGGATGTGACAGAATATACGACAGACTGGAGAATATAACAGCTACAATTCAAAAACCATTTTAGTTCACTGACACTAGATAAAAATAAGCTTAACCCCCCCAAAAAACAACTAAAACTGTATATTGCGCTTACAAAACTAACTAAAATAAAATACAAAAGGAGACAAAATATTCTTAGTTTTAGTCTTTGACACAACCAGACTGACCGGCACCGACACCAGAGTCTGGGGAGAGTAGGGACCCGTGCACACAGACATGAAAACGATACATTGCTGTTTCGTTTTGAAAAAGTTTTCCATAAAGACGGTAACGTTTCAGAAAATATCTGCGTAAACACAGAATCACTGAAGATGACTGAAAACAATGTAGTGCATGTGCCGAGCCTGTATGTGGCGCTGTAACGCTGCCCCGGAAATGCACGAAAAGAGAGAAGAAGATTACGGAGCATGCGCCGTTATTGTTTTGGACAGACCGTGCAGGCGCCTTAAGAGAGCGACGTTATATGTGACGTAATCGCTCCAATAAAGATGCAGTTGGCCGTCCACACGGAGATGAAATAGTAGTCGTTTACGGAGTTATGCACTCTGGGACCCGGTTTCAAAAAGTACCGTTTACAGTCACCCAAAACTCTGTTTCCATGTGGATGAAACGCCGATACGACAAAAAAAACTTTTACATATTCTCCTGAGTTCCTTTCCGTGTGTACGGGGCCTCATATGGCCTGATCTGATTGGTTAAGACTTCACACAGCGGTAGTTTTATGTCTGGAGTTGTATACAAACATCATCATTAAGTAAAATGAAAAGAAAAGAGAAGCCTGTTTTAATCTGTTTCTAAAAATGTATGACGCTCACTCAGCCCCAACATCTATCAAAAAACCTAAAACTCATAAAAACTCAACTAAAACGAAGCATTTTTGCAAAGTAGAAACATAACTAAACTAACAAACCAGAAGTCAAAAATAATAAAATCAAACACAGAAAGAGAAAACAAAATAAAATAGAAACTAATGAAAAATCCAAAACTATTATAACCTTGACAGAGAATCTCACCAGCTGATGATCTAAACCCCTGGTTCTCAGCTGGATGACACTCAGGACCCACCATACAAATATTTGATACTTTTCAACCAATCAGATTTTTTAAATAAAAAATTCCCAGTTTGTAATTCAGGCAGAACCACACACAGAGGAAACCAGCATGTTTTAGGTGGTGTTCACACCTGATAGTCCGGGGACTCGGTCCGTTTTGGAACAGAAATGTTAACATTGTTGCTCTTTCCTTTGGTTTGGTTCGCATTCACACTGCTCTCTTTGGTCCAGCGGAACAAAGCATCTGAACACCTACAACCTCTGCCCGCTAGGGGTGCTGTCGCCACAAATGGCGACAAAGAAGAAAAGAAGGCGTAGAAGAAGACAAAACTCCTTCTGCCGGTCTTTTCTTCCACATAGACAATGAAAAACACAGAATTTACGCTGTCTTGTGGTTTCTGCTCTTGCATTTCGGCATTATGAGCAGCCAGTAAGGCGGTGAGCTGCCCAGCGTGTCGTCCTTTACACGAGACGAATAAATCAGCACGGACTACGACACGTTGCCATGGATACCCAGACGCCGAGGGAGGTACCGACATGTATTTGAGCGCATAAATCACATATAAATCCACATATCATTACGGTTTATGCCTCATCCTGCCTTTGGTTCACAAGTTGGTCTGCTCTGCGTTCACACCTCCAAAGAAACGCACCAGGGTTCGTTAGGGAGCGGACCGAGACCCCTGTTCCAAGCGGTCCAGAGTCCGCTTGCTTGGTCCGCAAGTTCAGTTCGTGTGAGCGTTCACACCACTCGAAACGAACCGGACCATCCGGGACCAGAGTTCAGTTAAAGCTGACCAAACAGCTCTGGTGTGAACGCTCCCTTAAAGAATTTCTATAAATTTAAAGCACAGAAGATGAAATTTTTCTTTAACCTGAAATTTGTGCCAAAAAAAAAAAAAACAGTTTACACCTTTTTTTGCAGCGTAGATGTAATACATTACATGATATTCAATCATACAAGTGACACATTTATTTAGAATAGTCTAAAAAAACTATTTTCCTCATTTTTGTTCATTTTTTATTTAATATGAGAATGGTATAAAAATTAACACTCCCTTCAATACAAAAATTCATATCTGATTAGCAACAGAGTCAAAATCAGCACAAGACCTCATTATTATTATTAGTATTAGTATTTTATCCCTTGTTTAATCTAGTATTATGTTGGTTATAGTACAGCATGTTTATTGCTTGTGTTTGTTCAAAGTAACAGAAGATGAGGAACTTTAGAAATAATCACAAATCAAATCACAATATTGGAGGAAAAAACTGCAATTGTTTATTTTTCCAAATCGTTCAGCCTGATTTGTGACCACCGAAAAGGGCTCCACGTCCCACTTTTGGGTCCCCACCCACCAGTTGAGAACCACTGATTTAAACACCAGCAGCCCCGCCCACTCTGCAGGGATTTTCCTGCTGCATTAATTCAGTCTGATAACTGAAAATGTGTGTGCTCACACACTCAGTAATGAAGCAGCGGTTAACTGAGCTGCAGTCATTCATAATAATTTACTGTTTTAAAGCTGGTAGTTCTGATGAGGACAGAGGTCTGGACTATCAGAGTCACTTTAACTTTAATATTCACATTATCACTCTTTAAACAAACCAGACAATAACAGATAAACGTAGAAATAATCAGAAAGAAAACTACATTTTAGACACAATAAAATACAATTAAATCTCCTACAATGGGCTTTAACTGTGACTTCCTGCTTTTACTTTAAATCATAATAAAAAATCACAGTAATAAAAGTATAAAGCGGAACATTTTTCAACTTCAACTGATTGTTTTTCACTGATATTTCCGGTTTTTTAATAAACAGTTTTAAACCGTATTTATTTTTACACTGAACAGTGAAATATAAAATTAAACAGTTAAAAAGAGCTTCTCTTTAAACCAAATGTCCTCATCTCTACTCCGCTACAGCCTACAGCAGAGTTTCTGATCGCTTTAATCGATGACTGATCGATTCGATCGGCCTACGGTGGCCGTGAGTTCGGCTGAGCTCGGCTCATATTTTCGGTGTTTTCCGTTAAGAACTCCTGAATCTCGGTTCGTTTCTGATGTCGGGGCTGCAGGTTGGAGCGGGCGGAGACTTCTCTCAACTTCACGCGAGTTTCACCAACAACACCTGCTTTAAAAAGCCGAGCTGAGAGCGCGCGAGGCTGCAGGTAAGAACACCTGGAGTCTGATTATTTCACCTGAAAGAGACCAGAGAGAGAAAGACTCACCGAAGAGGTCCATGAGAGCTCATCTAGACCAGGTCTAGACCGGTCCTCCGAGACTTTACTCCATTCAGACCCAGAACGGCTTCACTAGGTCAACGGACTACATGCTAACAAAACCACTTCCGCTCCGGACTTTCAGAATAAAGGTCACACTGAGCCAATAGAAGAGAGATCTAGTTAATATTTAACCAGTTTATGTCACCAAGGTAATTTAGGAGGAAGCTATGGACAAGATTTTCTACCTTTAATGTTTAATTTTACATCATGAAAAAAAATTAAATATGAAACAAAATCTTTCATTGAAGTTGAAAAATAAATTGTCTTTTTTATCTAATTTCATATTTATTGAGAACAAAACTGAAAACTACAAAAAAGAAGGAAAGAAGCAGAATGTTTCTATAAATAAAGTCCTGCTGTGCTCACGCTGTAGCGCCATTATAAAGGCTGATCAAACTGCCAGCCAATCAGCAGTCAGCACACCAGCTTTGAGAATTAAACTGAACTAAATTCAGCATCTTTGACCATCAGTGTAAAAAACTCTGCAGCTGCGGTCGGTCCTCCTTGGTGGTAAAATCACCCAGACTTCTGGGACGTCCCAGGAGAGGTCAACCCCCTAACTTCTCTCCAGGTTTCAGTGATAAACGTTTAACTTTTAATCGCTGCTGTATCAAAAGTCAAAATGCGATCAGATCAATATCAGCTGATCAGACTCATCAATGATTCTCAGTAATGGCAGTGAAAACATCAGGACGTCCACATTAACACTCAGACTGCCTCATTCTTCCATTAAAGTGTAATTATTACTGATTTAAACACGTTCACTGATCTACAGACCGTCAGATATCAGACATTTGTAGATTATTGGTGTTTTATTGACTCCTCTCCTACTCCATGTACTGAAGAATCCTGTTTTTATAAACACACCACTGAATAGAAACGCCTCACCTCGTTGTCACTCAGGTTTTGTCGTTAAATTAGAGTTAAACCCTCTAATCCGGACTGATGAGGTCTACTTATGCTCATGTAATTTAGCATCATTAGCGTCTGTGTCTCCAGGCTACGGCGGCGCACGCTCCTGCTTGTTAAACTGATTTATTGAGCCGTTTGTGGACTGAGTCCAACTTTTCAGAGGCTTTTATTTTGAAGGGTTGGCCTTGAGGATGTGAGGGCTTTATTGTGGCGGTGCAGACAGGTGGAGAGCAGACAGGAATGCAGCAGATCCACAATGAGAGAGAGCTTCACCTCAAAAAGAAGCAGAACAACTGAGGACACAGAGGACGAAAATAATCCACTTATTTTATTCATTTAGCATCAAAAAACAGAAACCTCGACTTATTACTCATTTAAAGTGGAGTGATTAATTTTATTTTTGTTTATCCTTCACATTAAAAGGCTCTAAACCATAAATAAGATCCTACAGTTGTGTTTGAATTTGACGGACTGCTCCTTTAACTCTAAATGAGCCTCTCTGGGTCAGGAGCTTTATGACACGCTGTTTTGACACGCCGATCATTTACCAGAAACCAGTGACCTCATTTAGTGACATCATGACCTGCATTTATAGAGACCGTCTGAGGAGGAAAAGGAGGATGAGGAGGAAGAGGAGGAAGAGGAGGATGAGCTGCAGAGAGTTCAGACAGCTAATGACGGTCTGTCAGCGCTGTAGTTAGACCGCACCAACAACAGCGGACTACAGCGACAGTTCAGACGCCGTCACTGCTGCTGATCATCCCTCCCTGGAACTAACCTCGGCCAGGTGACCAGGTTCAGGTCTAGTAACCTGATCTGGATCTAACCTCGGCCAGGTGACCAGGTTCAGGTCTAGTAACCTGATCTGGATCTAACCTCGGCCAGGTGACCAGGTTCAGGTCTAGTAACCTGATCTGGATCTAACCTCGGCCAGGTGACCAGGTTCAGGCGCTGTCACTACTGCTGATTGTCCCTCGCTGTAAAACTGGAGAGAACGGAACAAAAGAAGAGGAAGAGGAAGAGGAAGAAGAGGAAGAACTGGGCTATAAACCAGAGTCAGATGTCCTGTTTTATCATTCTACTTCCCTGTCAGACTTTTGACCTCGTCTGTCGGTATCATCACACCCTTTTCAGAGAAAAACCTCGGCCAGGTGACCAGGTCAGGTCTAGTGACCTGTTCTGGATCTAACCTCAGCCAGGTAACCAGGTTCAGGTCCAGAACAGCAAAAACAGAGCATCAGAAATCTACCAGAAATAAAACCAAACATAAAACCAGTTTAAACCAGATTCACTAACATCAGATTTACTATAAATCCAGAATAGAGAAGGATCAAATCATGAATTCATCCTGTGATAGACCAGTAGAATATCTAGTACTGGTTCCAGTTCATACCCAGTCTCAGTTCCTGGATAAATCAGTATCAAACATTCGTCTAAAACCGGATTTAACAGAGTTTCAAACCCAGTGTGAATCCAGTCATAGCACATGGTCCCAGTATACGCCATACACCGCAGAAAAATCCAGTAGAAATCAAACCTTCAAACCTCATTATACCCAGTAAAAATACAGATTAACCCCTAAACCCCAAAATAAACCCATCATCAGGTCTGGTTTAAACTGGACTCAAACCCAGATCAAGACCCGTTAAAACCCGCATCATCCCAGTTAAAGTCCACCTTAAAGCCTGGTGTGGTTCCAGTGTGAAGTCCAGAATAAATACAGCAACAACCCAGTATACATTCTGGATCAAACCCAGATAAATCCAGTATAAACCCTAGAACAAATCCAGTTTCAAATCCAGTGTGAACCCAGTAAAACAGAAAGTCAGAGAGGTAAATAAATCCACTATCAACCAAGGAAAATAAATCCAGTGTCAAGCCAGATATGAATCCAGTATGAAACCCAGAAAAAATCCAGTATGAAACCCAGAATCAATCCAGTATAAAACCCAGAATAAATCCAGTATGAAACCCAGAATCAATCCAGTATAAAACCCAGATTAAATCCAGTATGAAACCCAGATTAAATCCAGTATGAAACCCAGAATCAATCCAGTATAAAACCCAGATTAAATCCAGTATGAAACCCAGAATCAATCTAGTATAAATCCCAGATTAAATCCAGTATGAATCCCAGAATCAATCCAGTATAAATCCCAGATTAAATCCAGTATGAAACCCAGAATCAATCCAGTATCAAAGTAGCTCAAACTTAGAGGTAACCCCAGTAAAAACACGTTTCTAAAACCAGTAAAGATCCAGGATGAAACAGAAAAGGCCTTACCTGACACGCCAGCCTGGGAAAGCTTCAATAGGAAACATTTAAGAAAAGGCAGAGGGTTTGACAAAAAACTCGGAGTGTGATTGGATAAACGTTCTGTCTGTCACATCTCTACGGGCCAAACAGAGCAACAAAACATGTGATGTAGCCGCTACTGAGCGGCGCTTGCGCTGGATCAACGCGAAACATGGCGACATGTTAGTACTCGACTTTTATCGTTTTTGAAAAGAAAACAGCTCACTGCTGTTCTTTGTTCTTCTTCTAACGAAGAAATGTCGTCAAGTTCTGATAAAACTGGCGCTTTAGCAGCATCCATGCTGAGCTCTTCCTCCATAACTGCACCAGCTCTCGCTGCTGCTTGTTTACGTCACGACACTGCAGTGCCTGAAAGTACTGCCCCTCGTCGCTGATTGCTCCTGTCACTGGCTAACCGGGCCCAAACGGTTCAGATGGGAGCTTAACAAGATGGATTCACCAGTGAAAAACAAGGAAACGGGCGAATCCATCTGCTTTGCAAGGTTAGAAAAGGCCATGATAAACCAAGAATTTATGGAATTTCAATTCAACTCACTTTGAATCCTGTAACAACAGAGATTTACACCCAGGCTAAATCCAGTATTAAACCCAGTATAAACCCAGGATAAATCTAGTATATTAAACCCAGGATAAACCAAGTATAAACCCAGGATAAACCAAGGATAAATCTAGTATATTAAACCCAGGATAAACCCAGTGTAAACCCAGGCTAAATCCAGTATTAAACCCAGTATAAACCCAGGATAAACCCAGGATAAACCCAGGATAAATCTAGTATATTAAACCCAGGATAAACCCAGTGTAAACCCAGGCTAAATCCAGTATTAAACCCAGTATAAACCCAGTATAAACCCAGGATAAACCTAGTATATTAAACCCAGGATAAACCCAGTATAAACCCAGGATAAATCCAGTACTAAACCTGGTTTCATGGGGATTTAAATTCAATAAGACATGATCAGACTCAAATAAATCTGAGACCAAGCCCAGAATGGGTCCAGAATAAAACCTACTTTAAATCAGGTCTCAAACCCAGTATAAATTCTAAACCACACCAAGTAAATCCAGAATCAAACCCAGAAGAATCCGGTGAAAAATCAAGAATAAATTCAGTTTAAAAGTCAATTTGAATTTTAAAAACGCTGAGTCAAATCCGTGATCGTAAACATCAGAGCCAGGATGAAAACTGTACGAAACAAGTAATGGAACCAGCATCAAATCCAGAAAATCCCACTATAAAACCAAAAATAAATTCAGTTTTAAATCCAGTCTGAATCTGGAACAACATAAAAACCAAACCCATGATGCACACAGTATCAGACCCAGTATGAATCCAGGTTCCAGATGTGAAAGCCAGTAAGAACCCAGTACCACATCCAGTAAGGATTCAGAATCAAAATAAAATAAACCCCTCCACTATCAACTCATTTAATCCATGACCTAACAGAGAATAAATGTACTGAACCCAGTATAAACCCAATAAAACATAGTTTCAGTCAGATTTTACTCAGCATAAATCCAGCACAGTCCCAGTATGAACTCAGAGACAAACACAGTTTTTATCACTGTCAGTACCAGTATGAATCCAGTTAAAAACTACAACAACCCAGTCATAAACCAGTATGCACTGTTGATCATAAAACCAGTATAAATCCCAGATTTTAATAATCCAGTTTCATTTCAGTTCCAACACCTGTAGCACTAACCAGTATATATTCAGCATTAAACCAGTATAAACCTATTATCTAACACTCATAAATCTAGAGTTAAATCCAGTTAGATGTCCAGTACCACTCCATAACTCTTCCATATCAAACTAAAATACCTGTAGCACTAACCAGTAAATATTCAGCATTAAACCAGTATAAACCTATTATCTAACACTCATAAATCTAGAGTTAAATCCAGTTTAGATTAACTTTTAAAACAGCGGGAAATGCATTAAAGCGAGCCTAAATATGGAGCTGTAATATGGTTTAATTTAACTGAATTAAATGATAAAAACTCGGTATAAATCAATTATTAGAAACCAGTTGAACATCCTCAGGGAAAACCCAGAGTAATCCCAGTATAAACCCAGTTTAAACTGGTTGTCAGAGGTCTGTTTGTGTGGGCTGACTGGACAGATTAACATATAAATAACCTCCTCCCCCCTCAGATGAGTAAGGGGTGAGGAGGGGTGAGGGGGGATTAAGGAGGTCAGTGAATGAAAGAGTTTCTCTGTGGCTGAATGAAGGAGTGGGGGGGGGGTACTCAATCACTGATCAATAAACCGATCATTAGGATCAATCTGAATCTACGTATCTAAAACGCTCTGGTTCTTCTGGAAAGTTCTCCTCTACCTCTGCGTGAAACCTGTCCCAGACCCCTGCAGTGCAGGGTGGGAAACCCCTCAGCCCAGGCGTCCCAGCGGGGGCAGAGGGGTCAGCAGGGCTCCTTCAGACGGGCGGATGGACACTGGACGCTTTGTCCTCCAGACATTCCCCGTCCACAGACACAGAGACATTCCCACACAGAGCGGCAAAATTACAGACTGCACCCGAACGCATCATTATGGCAGAAATACTTTCACCTGACTGGATGTGGATCTGACCACGGAGCTCTGAGAGGAGACAGGCTGCTGACATAACCACTGCTTTAGTCTGGACACACTCTCTCACACACCACCAGGCGCTTCAGAGTAAAGTTTAGTCAGAGTTCAGCCGTTCTCAGCAGAGGCGTGTCCACAGAAATCATCTCATTAGTAACACAGCTAAAGGAAACTCCTGCACATAGACTCAAATTCCTAAAAAGCTGGGTCACTGTGTAAAATATAACTAAAAACAACAGTTGTCAAATCTCAAAAACCCATATTTTATTCACAACAAAACATAAACAATAGATCGGATATTTACAGGATCCAGAAACAGCGCCGTCTTCTCTGGACCAAAGCTCATTTAACATGGACTGAGGACACATGGAAAACTGTTCTGTGGTCAGAGGAAACCCTGGACGCCGTGTCCTGTGGACCACAGAGGAGAGGGAGCATCCAGCTTGTTCTCCTGGCTCAGGTCTAAAGCCTGCATCTCTGATGGTATGGGGTTGCATTAGTGCCTATGACGTGGGCAGCTCTAACATCTGGAGAGGAACTATCAATGCTGAAAGTAGAGAGAGCTTTTAGAGCAACATCTGCTCCATCCTAAAAACACCTCATTCAGGTAGATGTCTCCATTAACCATTGTTTTATTTTTGCCACTTTAAATTATTTTTGCCACTTTTTACCTGCTTTTCACCATTTCTCCACCCATTTTTGCACTATAGATCAATGTATGCCATATCTAACCCATTTTTGCCACATTATCATCAGTTTACACTATTTTCACAACTATTTCTGCCCCTCTGTGCTTTTATTAACTCAATTTTTGCCACTTTTTAACTGCTCTTCACCATTTTCCCACCCATTTTGCCCCTTCAAATCAATGAATGCCTTTTGTAACCCATTTTTGCCATATTTTTTTCCACTTTTAAAGCTATTTTTGCCACATTTTAAATGCTTTTCCCCATTTATGTGCCCATTTTTGCCTTTTTACACCAATTTATGCCACTTTAAACAGAGAGAAATAAGGTTTTAGAGCAACATATGCTCCCATCCAGACCTTGACTATTTCAGCAAGACCATGCTAAACCACATACCACATCCATCACAACAGCATGGCTTCACAGGAGAAGAGTCCACATTACATTTTACACAGCCACCCAACTTTTTTGGAATCGGGGTTTGTTATGGCTTTGCAGCAGATGAAATGTAGAAAACATAGAACCAGACTGATACAAATTCTCCTTTTTTGTTCCAGGTAAAGTGAGATTTGTTCAGCGGTAGCCTGGAGCTCATCTCTGCAGAACTCCAGGATGACTCCAGGAAAACTCTGGAAATCCCAGTTTAGGAATCTAGACCAGTAAACGCAGAGACAGACAAACACACCCTGTCACAGTTTCAGCGGCTCTGCTCTGCTCTAATCTTCACTTTCTGGTTTCGGGGTGAAGTAATCCACGGCACCGTCATCTGTTTGGTTTGTTGTCATGGCGACAACACACCCTCTCCACACATCCCTGCCCTTACCTAGCATGGTGGCGCCCTCTGCTGGGAAGTCTGGGAACTGTCCCTCTGAGGGGACGCTGACCGTCCTGCGGAGACTCCGAGCCTTGGACGAGTCTGTAGGACTTTCCTGAGCATCGCCCACCGCCTGACGGGGGAGGAGGGGGGAGAAAGGCGGGGTTAGTGCGTGGTTAAGGCTCATAATCCCTAATTTGAACCCTCAAGAAATATTTGACCATGATTTTATAATTAAATAAGCAGCATTGCTGCCTGTGTAAATAAGACATGTTTGGCCATATCAGCCTCATTATAGATGAACATTAACAACAGAAACACTGACTGACATTTTCTAAAGATTTATTTTTGGGCTGCTTTGACTCGCTTCAGGACTAAAAAGAGGTAAACCAGGATGAGAGAGCAGGGACCAAGGGGTCACCAGTCCCTGATCAGCATAGCATGCCCTGTAATCCAGGAGTGTCAAACTCAAGGCCCAGGGGCCAAATCCGGCCCATGGTGCAAGCTCTACCCGGTCCACCAGCTATTTTTATTATAACTGGCCCACCAGTATGAGGTCTGCAGATTCCCTCCAGTATAAAAATGTAAACTCAACCTTGATGATTTATAATATCAATGTTATGTCATAAAGATTAGAAAAAGTAAACAGTAAAAATAACTGGATAAAAAATCAGGAACGTGGGGAAGAAATTTGTGTTTTCTCTATATTTTCAATTTTGCATCTCACAGTTATGACTAAAAGTTATGGTTTTGACTTTTTATTTCATATTTTTATCTTTTAGATTTATGATTTTAAATTCAAAATCCTATTTTGACCTTTTAAATACATGATTTTGACTTTTATCTCATGTTTTGACCTTTTTCAACTCCTAACTTTAACTCTTATCTCATTTTTTAAATCTTAAAACTCATGATTTTTAATTTTATTTAATATTTTAACACTTGAAACTCATGATTTCAATGTTTACCTCATATTTTGACTGTTAAAAGTCATGATTTTGAATTTTATCTCATCTTTATTACCTTTAAAACTCATGATTCTTAATTTTATCTCAGTTTTTAACCTTTTAAATTCATGATTTTGACTTTTATCTCCATTTTGACCTTTTTCAACTCCTAACTTTAACTTTTATCTTTTTTTTAACCTTTTAATTTTTAACTCATATTTTGACTGTTAAAAATCACAATTTTGAATTTGATCTCATTTTTTTACTTTTAAAATGAATGTTTTCAGTTTTCTATCTCATATTTTGCCTTTTAAAAACATTATTTGGACCTTAAATGTCATGTTTTTACCTTTTAAAACCATGAGTTTGACTTTTTATCTCAGATTTTGAGTTTTCAACTTATCATGTTCACCTTTTAATCGCAAAATCATTTATCATCAGTGCCAAGGTTTCACCCCCATAATTCCTTCCTGGTGAAAATAAGGTTGACATTTTATGGTTGAATAGCGACCCTGTTAGGTCCTAAGGTTAGACCCAGGTTCAGAATCCGACCCCTGCTGTGATTGAGTTTGACACTCCTGCTGTAATTATTCATTTTGAGTATTTCAAAAGTATTTTTGTGATTATCTGACTCTCCCAGCCCTCCTGAGAGTTCTGACCTCTTCATCCTTGTTGAGCAGGATCAGCTGGCTGTCAGTCAGGATGCAGAACTTCCTCTCCCAGGCTCCACTGTCGGTGTACGGACTCTGACCGCAGGAGAACCGATGAGCCGGAGGACCTTTGACATCTGAGAGCAGAGAGAGAGAAGGTTAGAGAGGAAATACACCAAAGTTAAGTTAGGTTTGTATTCGTCCATCTGAATATCAGTCCACAGATCAGTCGACCTTCATGAACCGTCTCATCTCATAACTCCTCTTTCTGCTGTGGAGAACTAAAAACTCATGACTATCTCACAAGTCACACTGAGGTTTAATCAAATCATATATATTGTTAATCATAATCAATATTGTTTACTAAAGTTATAGTAGATTAAAGTCATTTGGCACCATAAAAATGCCTTATTTTGAAACTGAGATGAAGCTGGTGGACTTCCTGTTAGGATTTGGGCATGGGTCCCAGAGGCTTTTTTGTAGGTCTGATGATGACACATATGCAGACCAAAAATCATAAACCTAGGCTGAATGGTGTGCCGGGGCTGAATATTTAAAATGAAATTTAAAAAAGCATAGGCAGAAATGTTCAATTGCCAGAAGGGGGCGCTGTGACAAAGTAATGATATTGATATATGAATGTATTCAGGATCAATGTGAGATCATCCCTGTGAGGTCTGATGATAATTGACAAAAGCATTAAATAGTTCAAAGGCATTATTGGTGTATTTTCACTGCAAAAAATGTACAATAAAGTAGTTAAAGTTTGTGCCCCTATTACAGCCCGGCCCTATGGTGAAAACTCACAGATCGAACAAATTTAGATCTTCAGGTTGTCTAAAATGAGTAAAGAAATTCTGAAGTCAATCGGCTGAAAACCCTCAGACTAGTTCTTTACATTAAGAAACTTGTAAATCCCCCCAAAACACCCAAACCTTTAGCTATTTGTAGTGCACTTCCTGTGCATTTTAGAGGATGGCCCTAAGAGACTTTTTGTTTTGTCTAATCATAATAAATGTGTGGACCAATTTTCATGCTCATAGCTCTTACCCAGTCCCCTAGCTCACATTTAGTGACCCTTCATGATGGACCTGCACAGCTCCACAAAAACACCAACATTTCCACTAAAGGGACAATTTTCTGTAAAGTTTGGTGAGTTTCTGAGAATGTTAAAGCCCCAAATTAGTGATTCTTCTGACAGAAAAATGAGGCCTACAGATACAGTAGAGTCTTCGCTGACCTAGGTCGGTGCTCAGGCCCTAATAAGATCCTGCATCCCTACCTGGTTTACTGATTCACAGGCTAAAAGGATTTCAAAGTAACATGGTGATGGGGATCTGATGGTCAGAACATAAGACTGATCACACAGCTGTATCTTTAAACTGAGTTTGCTGAGGACTGTTTACTCAATAACTTTTAAGATTTAGTGAAGAAGTCACATTTTGCCCTTTGGCCTTAACATTTTGATGTCCTATCAGGTAACAGAATTTATTTCTCTTTTACAAGCCTCTACCCAAAATTCTCTTCAGTGCTGCTCAACTTTCCATATGAAACTTGACCTTTATCACATCTTAGGCACAATATTTCAGATATCACAGCTATGGTTCAGCAATAAACTGTAACTCAAACAGCAAGCTCATTGTCCTGATTGGAAAATCCTCTATGAGGCCGTTTAAAATGAGAAGAAATGCAGAATATTACTCATTGGTAACAGCATATATGAACATTTATACCAGTATTTTCAACAGTGTAAATTTTAAACATTGAGCTTTAGTCTTTCTTTTTGGGTTCATATGGATTCAATAAATTTTAAAGTGTGTTTTAAGGACTGAAGTTTTAGGTCTGAACTACATTTATATCAGTACTGGCTAAAATCAATCTGTAAATATCAGCTTTCACACAAATCAATTAACGTACCACTAAAAATAATTTAAAAACAATTAAACAAAAAACAAATGAGAAATTCCTCTGTTTACATTTATCCCTTTCTGATTTTAAAACAAATGAAAATTCTTATGCTTGAAAATTTATGATTTTACAGCAGGTTTAAAAATCTGCAAACTCACAGCCAGTGACTGAACATATTTAAATACTGTTGACAGTAAAAAAAAAAAAGTCTTTAGTAAACATCTACAGCAAGGTCATCAAGTCCATCTGCACAAGGGCCGGATTTAGTCTAACAGAAACTCTGAGGCCGGACTTTCAAATACACAAAAATGAAATAAATGTTTTATATTATTTTAGCCATCACCAGTGAGATCTATCCCTATCATCTATAACGCAGCAGGCCACGAGGAGACGGGCCTGACAACAGAATAGGCCGGACCCCGAAAATCACAGAGAATGGGCCCTGCCCAGTCGTCATTTAGCACCAATAATAACCCATCTGAAAGATTTTAACCCCATTTTAACCACTTTCCATGCATGTTTTATCCCTTTGTGACACTCTTATCAATTTTTGCCACTTTTCTATTTTTTCCACTTTTTTTTTTTTTATAAAGATTTATTTTTGGCCTTTTTGCCTTTATTTGATAGGACAGTGGATAGAGTCGGAAACAGGGGAGAGAGCGGGGAGAGACATGCAGGAAATAGTGCCACGGGCCGGATTCGAACCCGGGTCGCCTGCGCACATGGCATGCGCCTTAACCACTCGACTACCGGCGCGCCTATTTTTTCCACTTTTTAACCCATTTTTATGACTTTTTTTTAAACCAATTCTTCCCACTTTTAACCCATTGTTGATAATTTTTGCCCTTTGTTGCCTCTTCAACACAATTTTTGAAAGATTTTAACCCAATTTAAAACACTTTTCCTGCATGTTTTATCCCCTTTGTGACACTCTTTTATCAATTTTTCCACTTTTTAACCCCTTTTCATTACTTTCTTGCACAACTTTTTTGTCATTTGTAACCAATTTTTGATACCTTTTGTGCCTTTTTCCTCTTCTACCATTTTTTGCCACATTTAACCTCTTTTCACCACTTTATCAGGTCATTTTTGCAGCACTTCTGCCAGCCTTAACCCTTTTTAAAATACTTACTAATTATGACAGTAAATCTCAGAAAAAAAAGACCAAATGTGAAGTCATTCTAAAACTATTTCAATGTCAATTTTTGTGGGATGAATTTAACAGCTGCAGACATTTAAAGTCAAAAGATACTCTCAAAACCTCCTTTTCTGAATTAAATGATCTTTCGGGGGCCAGAATGAAGCTTTGGGGGGCCTGATGAGGCCCCCGGGATCCCAGTTGATGATCAGTGATCTACAGGAACAGCAATGACACACATAATAGAAATAATATCTAAAAATAACAGTCTGGAAGAAATCAAGCTGCTGTTCTTATACACTACAGGCAAAAATACAGAAATTAAGAGCATTAAATAATTTAATGGTACAAGTATTGTCAACACAGTTATCAAATGTGATGTTTGGAACCATTGGCAATTTTATTCTACTCCTCACGAGCAATTCAGGCTGCTTTTTTATACCCTGACAGTTAAATATGTACTTCATGATGTTTTTTTAATTTATTTTTTATTAACCTTTATTTAACCTCTTTTTCAAGGGAAACCTGGCCAAGACAGGCAGCAGCAAAAAACACAAAGTTACAGATGGAAATACAAAGAGAGACAAAGTACAATTTACAAAACACAACGTTTTGGATTAAAACCATCCATGAGTCATATCCAGGGAATCAACTGTTCAAACAGCCAAGTTAAAACATCGACATCCTGTAGAATCTGCTTCCATGTCTTTCATTTTAGATTTAACAGCATTTAAGGACACCAGCTCCTTGAGCTTTAAGTCATTCTGCAACTGATTCCAGGCTGAGGGTGCAGAGTACCCAAAAGCCCTTTTCCCAATTTCTGTCTGAGCGTTTGGGACGGAGAGCAAAAAGAGGTCCTGAGAACGCAAAGAATACTGTCCGCTTCTCTGCATGATAAAAACACATAGATAGAGAGGAAGCAGACCAAGAACTGCCTTATAAATAAAGGTGTACCAATGAATGAGCCTCCGGGTCGCCAAAGCAGGCCATCCGACCCGAGAGTCAGAGCTTTACAGTTGGTAATGAACCTCAAGGGTGCGTGGTAGACAGTATCAACCATATGGAGACACTGTGCAGAGCACATGTACAACAGATCACCATAGTCTAAAAGAGGTAAAAAATTTGCAGCGACAAGCCGCTTTCTAACATTAAAAGAAAAGCACAACTTGTTTCTGAAATAAAAACCCAGTTTTAGCCTCAGCTTTTTCACAAGACACTGTGCATGTGATTTAAAATTAAGAGTCATCAATCAAAACAGCCAGGTATTTGTAACAGCGTACAACCTCGACCTCCTTTCCATCAACAGTAGAAAGCACAGGAACATTTTGTGACCTGGTCTTTGATCTGGTAAAAAACATTAGCTTGGTCTTATGTGCGTTTAAAACAAGTTTCAGTTCGTGCAGTGTATTTTGAATGACCACAAAGGCATTTTGCAAATTTTCAACAGCTTGTGCAAGAGATGCAGCACAGCAGTACACAATGGTGTCATCAGCATAAAAATGTACTGTTGCATTTGACCCATTTTGACTGAGATCATTCACATAAATGGTAAATAAAAGTGGGCCTAATACAGAGACCTGCGGCTTCATGTTATGAAGTATTTTTGACCAGAAATTCTACAAATACACTTGATGAGTCTTTGCAGACAAAGGATGAACTGTAAAAGACATCCCGCTGCCTCGACAAAACATTTCATCACACAAAAAAAGGAACATTTTGTACACTGAAGAGATCCGGAGCTCTACTGTCCAGAATATTCCTGCCACAAAAGTAGGGACATTTCAAGCACTGCTGCTCCTCATCAGACTGCTTCATCTTCTCAGTTTAGCACCTGCACACCTCGGTTTGAATGGATGTGATCAGACCATCCTATAAACAAATTTCATCACCACAACAGTCATGTAAGAAGATTCAGAATACAAACATCATCGCCACGACCTATCAGTTCCTACAGTCACAGAGACCTTCACTGGTAAAATCTTCAGTAGGAGTTTACCTCCAGTATAGATGAATGGAAACATCCTCTCAGTGAAGGGGTTTGTGAAAGCATGTATGTGTGTGTTAGTGTCAGGATCAGAGAACCACAGCTCTCCTCTGTTCCAGTCCAGATTCACTCTGATCCTCTTTGGAGGATTCTTCACTGAGAGATCAGTGAGTCCATGTAATGGTGAGCGGGCTGTGTATAGACCTTCAAACAACCTTATTCTCCATAATCCAGACATTTTCTCTCCCTTCCTCTGGACAGACTCTGCTAACACTCCCAGTACCCTGTCTGTACTGTCCCCAACCTGGACGTCCCAGCTGTGAGTCCCTGAGTTAAAGCCCTCAGAGCCCAGGACAGACCAGTCATGATCAAACCTCTCTGGATGATCAGGAAGCTGCTGTCTCTCTCCTGGTCTCAGAGCGGTCGGATCATCAGACAGGATGAGGTCTGGATTAGTAGTGTTTGGGTCTGTGACCCTAAAGTAGTTTTCCTGCTGATTATTGAGTTTTGCTGCTAAATATTAAAACAATAATAATAATAATAATAGGAGGCTGCAGCACAAGCTCTCTCTCTCTTTTTAATACAAGCTTTAGTGCACTTTTCCAAATACAATATAGGCTAAAACTTACAAGCTCGCATATTAACAATCGTTTACAGATATGTTCTTAATGTATACAGTTGTGTAAATCATCAAGTGCATTGAACTCTCACCTTTCTGTTATTTTGTGCAGCATCACGTGATTACGGAACAGCCTGCTATTGGCTGACAGACGCTCAGAGAGAAACAATATACAGCATTCGAGCTAGCAGTAAAAAATGATCCTAATTCGATTAAAATGGATAAAAAGACATTCAATATCGGGTTTACTGGTGTGGATTTAATCATTAAAGTCCCCAAAAGTCACACGAGTTCCAGGCTCGCTGAAAATGCTGCTGCAAAGATTCAAAGGCATCAATAGCACCAATGTGAAAACACAACGGCTAGCTCTAGCTCTGTTTGAACGGCTAGTAGCTGTAATGATTTAGTCATTCTATGGGGAACACTGAACCTACAACGCTTAATACGCCCAACATAGGAAAAACATCAAACTAAAACCAATGACAGTACACAGAACATCAGATAATGCTGACTGTTTTCATTGTTGATGAATGTAAAGTAGAAACTAAACAGACATTTCTCTCCATTTTAATAATCTTTGTTTTTAGGGAAGCACCATACTGGATTTTTGCCGATATTCGATATACTGATATTTATAGATTAATTTCAGCCGATACCAATATTGATAATGATATTTAAATGTTTTACATAACTAAAAATTCAGCCTTTTGAACGCGATTTTAGGTTTGATGATGAAAAAAGACACAGACTTTTTTTCTTCAAACACACTTTAAAGTTTAAAGAATAAGAATAAATAAAGAGAAAGATCTCAGCTTACATAGGGCTGTTGGTTCAGCCTAACGCTCCACTAATTTATGGCCAAATTCTACAGTTGATATATGCTGATATGCATGTCCAAAACATCGGATGTAAATATCGACAAAAATATTGATATCTGCCGATACCGATATCTGGCTGGTAATATTGTGCATCTCTATTTGTTTTGAAAGTACAAAAACAGAGTATAGAGAAAATCAGACATCAAATTTAATACTTTTAAAGATGTTCTCAAAGTATTTTAAAACCCCAGTACATTGGTGACACAGATGTGTGTGTGTTTGTGCAGACTGTAAGAAAACTGTGACCACAGAGTCATGAAAATGCAGGAAGTATTGTTATGAGGAATGCAAATAAAGCTTTCTGTAAGATCCTAGCTGTGCTAACACTCACAGACTCTGTACTGGTATCAAGCTTCAGTACAAAGCTATTATATGAACCGGCCCAAGGCTCAGCTCCAACTCCTCCTCCAAACACTTCTCAGGAAATATTTACCTGTCACTTCCATGCACCCATCACTGATCACAGTTAGCTTGTTAGCTGGACACACAGCAGAGCTGTCAGGATGCACTGATAGTTAAACAGGCAGATCATAAACAGGTGTGCAGACTGACACAGTATCAGGTGGAGCTCCATCAGAGTCTCACCTGTCATTAAAACTCAAAGCCCACCACCTCTTTTAGCGACATTGAAGCCCTTATGGCCTTACATTCAAGACCTTCTAAAAGCTTTAATTTTGCCAAATAGATTCATCAACTTTTAAAGTTTCTGAGTTTACTCTGAAGAGGCTTTCCACCCTTCATTTAAATTCTAAACAGCAGGGTTCAACTACAGAAGGATAGCAGCCTCCAACACCTTCAATCTGTTTAGAAGAGATTTAGAGAGACCAGCCCCCCATGAAACCAAGTCTCCTGCAGCCTGAGCGTACCTGAGACTACGTTAACCCTTTCAAAGACAAAGTTTGTCCTCTCAAAGATCTCAGAGCAGAAGACCACCATCCTGACATGAAAGTCATCATGTTTCAGCGATTTTCCACAGTCACAGAGAGCCTCTGTGGTAAAATGTGGAGTTCATTCATAGTGTAAAAGTACGGAAACATCCTCTCAATGAAAGTGTGTTTAAATGTGTGAATGTGTGTGTTGATATCAGGATCAGAGAACGACAGCTCTCCTCTGGGACAGTCCAGATTCACTCTGATCCTCCTTGGCTGCTGCTTCACTGACAGCAGACTGGTTGGATGTGATGGGGAGAATTCTGTGTATTTATCGCTGCTGAAGCCTATGGTCCACAGTCCACACCACGAGAACCCCCTCCTCTGGACAGACTCTGCTAGCACCCCTACTTCCCAGAAAGGACTGTCTCCAACCTGGACGTCCCAGCTGTGAGCCCCTGAGTTAAAGCCCTCAGAGCCCAGGACTGTGGAGCTACGTTCAAACCTCTCTGGATTATCAGGAGGCTGCTGTCTCTCTCCTGGTCTCACAGCGGTCAGATCATCAGACAGGACGAGTTTAGGACCAGCAGTGTTTGGGTCCAGAATGATGGGTGTGTAGGAGACCAGGTCCTTCATCTTGGTCCAGATGTTGAAGCCCAGGTTGCCCAGGTGTTTGGCCTGGTCTATCAGAGCTCCTGAGGGCAGCTGTGGATCCTCCAGCAGGGGGCGCTGCTGGACTCTTTCCACTGCAGCCTTGTAGTTTTTCAGGAAGGAGACGTCTTGGGCCGTCAGCTGGTCCTCTGTGGCTCTGACTGTGTGTGAAAGACCTGCTATCTGTGCTCTCAGAGCCTCCATCTGCTCCTTCATCCTCTGTGCCTTCTGCTCCTCTTCCTCCCTCAGTGCACACAGCCTGGCCTCCTCTTCCTCTGCTAGAAACTGGTGAAGCTTCTTAAACTGCTCCTTAATCTGCCTCTCTGTGTGTCGGGCCTGGACCTCCATGTGGTCCAGAGTTTGATCAAACTCCACTTGAACTTTTTCACAAACCGTTAACTTCTCCTTTAAGGGCTGCAGAGTTTCCTCAAGTTTTTTCTTGTGTTCTTCTGCAGTTTCATCGATGGGTCTGAATCTGTGGTTGGAGTGTTTTTCTGAATCCCTGCAGACGAGACACACCGGCTCCTGATGGTCCAGACAGAAGAGTTTGAGTTTCTCCTGATGCAGACTGCAGAGACCCTCTGAAGATCTCTGATCTCTCTCCTGTAGCAAAGTCTCATGCAGATTCTTTAAAGACCAGTCTGGAGGTAACAGATCCTCTGAAACTCTGGTCTTACAAACAGGACACTCCTCACTCTCTCTCTCCTTCCAGCTGCTCTGCAGACAGTCTGTACAGAAGCTGTGGCTGCAGGAGAGCATGATGGGATCTTTAAAGATGTCCTGGCAGACGGGACAGCTCAGATCCTCCTCTAACTTTGACGCCATTTAGTCTCAAAGACGAGCACACAATGCAGCAGAAACAGACGGCCACTCCCTGTCCCAGAAAAACCTCTGTCACGTTTTTGTGTTCCTTTCAGACTCTCCTCCAGCCTCACATTAATCTACGGATCCAGTGCCCTCTTATTTCAGGTATTCTGAGTATTCCTGGCATTTCCTCCTGCAGCTGTCTGGTCTTATCCAGAGGAGAACGTTAACACCAGTCTCTCGTTGCTCTCACCTCGGCTCACTGAGGAAGAATAACAACCTTTGCTCAAGTTGTTCCGGGTGAGTCAGACGTGTGGGTGGAGATCTGTGACTAAAGGCTGTTAGGTTCAGGGTTTAAATCCAAGTATTACCACTGCTAAAGCTGGATTTTCATGACTGATTCCAGAGAGGTCCTCAGGCATGGCCCAGATAAAGAAGTTAACAGCTTTGAATCAGCTGAAATAAAGAGCTGGAAGAGAGGCACTGAGGCTGTAGCCACAACCACAGGGATAAAGATGGAGTCTGTGATACTGAACTAGAGTCAAGAACAGGTCTGACACGCCTCCAGGTATCCTGGCAGAAAGTCTAGTGTGTTGGATTTTTGTCCCGCCTCCTAAGACGGTTCTACGACATCAGTGATGCTGACCAATGAGAGCACAGCGTGACAAAAGTAAACAAAGAAAACAGGAGTGATGACACATTAGTTTTAGGGTATACAAGGGGATAAAAGTGGTAAATCTTGTCAACAATGATGCAAAGATAAGGAGCAAATGTTCCCCTGTTGTTAGACGTCAGGATTCACGTCGCTGACGTCAGGTCAGGGTGTCAAACTAGAGCCTCAGAGCATCAGAGCCTCATAGCATCAGAGCATCAGAGCATCAGAGCATCAGAGCCTCATAGCATCAGAGCATCAGAGCATCAGAGCCTCAGAGCCTCATAGCATCAGAGCATCAGAGCCTCAGAGCATCAGAGCATCAGAGCATCAGAGCCTCAGAGCATCAGAGCCTCAGAGCATCAGAGCATCAGAGCATCAGAGCCTCATAGCATCAGAGCATCAGAGCATCAGAGCCTCATAGCATCAGAGCATCAGAGCATCAGAGCCTCAGAGCCTCATAGCATCAGAGCCTCATAGCATCAGAGCATCAGAGCATCAGAGCCTCATAGCATCAGAGCATCAGAGCATCAGAGCATCAGAGCATCAGAGCCTCATAGCATCAGAGCCTCAGAGCATCAGAGCATCAGAGCATCAGAGCCTCATAGCATCAGAGCATCAGAGCATCAGAGCATCAGAGCATCAGAGCCTCATAGCATCAGAGCATCAGAGCCTCAGAGCATCAGAGCATCAGAGCCTCATAGCATCAGAGCATCAGAGCATCAGAGCCTCATAGCATCAGAGCATCAGAGCCTCATAGCATCAGAGCATCAGAGCATCAGAGCCTCAGAGCATCAGAGCATCAGAGCCTCATAGCATCAGAGCATCAGAGCATCAGAGCATCAGAGCCTCATAGCATCAGAGCATCAGAGCATCAGAGCATCAGAGCATCAGAGCATCAGAGCATCAGAGCCTCATGGCATCAGGCATCAGAGCATCAGGCATCAGGCATCAGGCATCAGAGCCTCATGGCATCAGAGCATCAGAGCATCATGGCATCAGGCATCAGGCATCAGGCATCAGAGCATCAGAGCCTCATGGCATCAGAGCCTCAGAGCATCAGGCATCAGAGCCTCAGAGCCTCAGAGCATCAGAGCCTCATGGCATCAGAGCATCAGGCATCAGAGCCTCAGAGCCTCATGGCATCAGAGCATCAGAGCATCAGAGCATCAGAGCCTCATAGCATCAGAGCATCAGAGCATCAGAGCATCAGAGCCTCATAGCATCAGAGCATCAGAGCATCAGAGCATCAGAGCATCAGAGCCTCAGAGCATCAGAGCATCAGAGCCTCAGAGCATCAGAGCATCAGAGCATCAGAGCCTCATAGCATCAGAGCATCAGAGCATCAGAGCCTCAGAGCATCAGAGCCTCAGAGCCTCATAGCATCAGAGCATCAGAGCCTCAGAGCATCAGAGCCTCATAGCATCAGAGCATCAGAGCATCAGAGCCTCAGAGCCTCATAGCATCAGAGCATCAGAGCATCAGAGCCTCAGAGCCTCATAGCATCAGAGCATCAGAGCCTCAGAGCATCAGAGCCTCATAGCATCAGAGCCTCATAGCATCAGAGCATCAGAGCCTCAGAGCATCAGAGCCTCATAGCATCAGAGCCTCATAGCATCAGAGCATCAGAGCATCAGAGCCTCATAGCATCAGAGCCTCATAGCATCAGAGCATCAGAGCATCAGAGCCTCATAGCATCAGAGCATCAGAGCATCAGAGCATCAGAGCATCAGAGCGTCAGAGCCTCATAGCATCAGAGCATCAGAGCATCAGAGCATCAGAGCCTCATAGCATCAGAGCATCAGAGCATCAGAGCATCAGAGCATCAGAGCATCAGAGCCTCATAGCATCAGAGCATCAGAGCATCAGAGCATCAGAGCATCAGAGCATCAGAGCATCAGAGCATCAGAGCCTCATAGCATCAGAGCATCAGAGCATCAGAGCCTCAGAGCATCAGAGCATCAGAGCATCAGAGCCTCAGAGCCTCATAGCATCAGAGCATCAGAGCATCAGAGCCTCAGAGCATCAGAGCCTCATAGCATCAGAGCCTCAGAGCCTCATAGCATCAGAGCATCAGAGCCTCAGAGCATCAGAGCCTCATAGCATCAGAGCATCAGAGCATCAGAGCCTCAGAGCCTCATAGCATCAGAGCATCAGAGCATCAGAGCCTCAGAGCCTCATAGCATCAGAGCATCAGAGCCTCAGAGCATCAGAGCCTCATAGCATCAGAGCCTCATAGCATCAGAGCATCAGAGCCTCATAGCATCAGAGCATCAGAGCATCAGAGCATCAGAGCATCAGAGCATCAGAGCATCAGAGCATCAGAGCATCAGAGCATCAGAGCCTCATAGCATCAGAGCCTCAGAGCCTCAGAGCCTCATAGCATCAGAGCCTCGGAGCATCGGAGCATCAGAGCCTCAGAGCCTCAGAGCCTCAGAGCCTCAGAGCATCAGAGCATCAGAGCATCAGAGCATCAGAGCCTCATAGCATCAGAGCATCAGAGCATCAGAGCATCAGAGCATCAGAGCCTCAGAGCCTCAGAGCATCAGAGCATCATAGCCTCAGAGCATCAGAGCATCATAGCCTCAGAGCATCAGAGCCTCAGAGCCTCATAGCATCAGAGCATCAGAGCCTCAGAGCATGAAGCAGACATCTACAGGACAGTTTTAGGACAACGCTATACTTCTGACTGCAGCAACAGTCTGAGGAAGGATCTTTTCTGTTCCAGAGACCAAAGAAGGACTAGAAAGACTGAGCCCTGACCTCAACCCCATCCAGAACCTTTGGGATGATCTGGTCCAACATCAGAGCCTGACCTCATAAATGCTCTACAGCATTGGTCATCAACTGGCGGCCCGAGGGCCATATCAGGCCCCCCAAAGCTTCCTATCCAGTCCCCAGAAGGTCCTAAAATTTAGAGAAGATGTTGAGGTTTTCAGGGTATCTTTAGGCTGCAGCTATTAAATCCACCAAAAAAGGTTTGAATTTGAAATTCTTTAGAATGACAATAAAATTACTTAATTAATTATCAATAAAATTTAATCTGTTTTAGAAAAATTCAGACTGATAATAATAATAATAATATCTTGAATCTATATAGCGCCTTTCAAGAAACCCAAGACTGGCGGAAATGTTGCAAAAATGGCTAGACAAAGTGGTGAAAATGGGTGAAAACTGTCCAAAAGGGTTGTGGAGTGGCACAAAGGGGCAAAGATTGGCAGGGAAAGTGGTGAAAAGAGTTTAAATTTAGCAAAAATGGGTGAAAGGGCAAAAAAGGGGAAGAAAGTATCAAAAATGTGTTGAAAGGGGCAATAATTGTGTAAAAAAGTAATGAAAAAGGATAAAATGAAGAATAAAATGAGAAAAAATAGATTAAAAAAGTGGCACAAAGAGGATAAAACATGAACGAAAAGTTGTGAAAAGGGATTAAAGAATGGAAAAATTAGGCTAAAGAGGCAAAAAGTAGCAAAAAGTATAAAAAGTGAGTTAAAGCGGAGAAAATATAGCAAATTAGGGGCAATAATTGGCAGAAAAGTGGCTTAAGCAAAAAGTAAAAAAAGGGTTTAAAAGTGGCACATTTTTTAAATGGGTTAATAGTGGCAAAAGATGTGGCAGAAATGGCCAAATGAAGTAGTGAAAAAGGGTTAAAAAGTGTAAAGAATTAGTCAATACGGGTGCTAAGTTACCACTAGGGAGGAACCATCCTGGGGTTTGAAAAAAAATCTGTTAATTAGGCCAAAATATGAACTTTTTAATTTTGTTTATTTGAAAGTCCGGCCCACAGAGTCTCTGTCAAGACTAAATCTGGTGCTTGTGCTCATGTACTTGATGACCCTTTCTCTACAGAATGAATGGAAACACTCAGAAATCCTGAGGAACGCCTTCATAGAAGAGAGGAGGCTGTTATCTAAATACAGAGGCATGACAGTCCCTGCTGGTGTCATGGGCAGGCGGCCAAATACTTTTGTCCATATCGTGTAGCTGTTCAGGTAGTTTTAGCTGTAGTCCTCGCCGCTGTAACTTTGCTGAATGTTCCTCAGTGCTGTGGATTAACATCATTTATTATTAGTTTATTACTATCTAACTGATGCATATCTACATGTGACGTTTCCTGTAGCTGAGTCAGCAAACTCAGACTGAAGCCAGAGGACGGACCCACAGCTGGTCGCTGCAGCGCTCTGACTGATCCTGCAGATGGTGCCACAGCTCTGCGTCTGAGCGGCCGTGCTTCTGCTCTCTGCAGAGAAAGAGGAGGAGGGGGATTAAAAATGAAAGTGATGTCTGCAGGAATCAGCAGGCCCGTCTGATCTCTACTGACACTGGTTCGCACTCAGCAGAGCAGACTCAGCAGAGGTCAGAGGTCACGTCACTTTGTGTTAGACAGGAAGTGACAAGGAGAACCTCAATGGCAGAGAGAGGGGGGGGTACCCGGTGATGTTTGTTTCAGTCTGATGTCAAATTTGCACGTGGAAACTAAAATGCTTTTATTGGTTTCATTAAGACCTGAGCACCGAGAAGAAACGGTGCTCAAACATGGCCGCTCAAACATGACCGCTCAAACATGGCCGCTCAAACATGCCAGATAGTCCACCAACATTTGCAAACACATTAAAGTGGGTGAAAAAACAAACATATTTTGGTGGATTCCTTAGTGACTCTTGGTAAACGTCTCCACAGACACAACGAAATATTTAGTAAAATCATCCTGGAGCTGAATCCAGCTGAACGCATCAGACCTGGTAGGATCAGGTCCTCTCCTTCAGGATCAGGTCCTCTCCTTCAGGATCAGGTCCTCAGAGAGGAGACCAGGGACCCCCAAAATAAAGGTACCAGAGACTGGGACCCCCAAATTAAAGGTGCCAAAGATGAAGGACCCCCAAAATAGAGGTACCAAAGACCGGGACCCCCACTGTAACTGAAGACGGCTGAACACAGCCATGAACATTAAAGGACAGCCATGTGGAGACTAGGCCGCTCATGAGGGGGAGCTTTCTGGGACCCATTCAAACTTTGGGCCCATGTTTAAGTGAAGCTGGGTTATTCATACTTTGACCTGAATAATAACAAATAAAAACATTTTATCAGTAGCTTTCAGTGTTTCAACACAGTTGAAGCAAAGAAAAAGCTACATTAGCTGTGGTTGATTAGGCTACATTTTCTAAATCTAACAAAGCTACGTTAGCTATGTGAGCTACACAGGTAGCATGGCTACATGACTAACATAGCTAAAGAAAACACGGCTGCATTAGCTGTGTTAGATTATGCTATGTTTCCTAAAGCTAACAAAGCTACATTATGTATGGAAGCTACATATAAACTCTTGGTAGCCTAACCCTAACCAGTTTAATCTGATTTCATTTTTGAAAGTTTTAGCGTGTATTTCAAACTCTCTTATCAAAGCTAAAAATATCTTTTCTTGTTCATTTGTGCCTTAGTATCTTCTTTTTAAAAAATTTAAACCCATTTTCTTAAAAACAGAATTGAAGTGGGTAAAAAATTACTAAAATGTGTTAAAATGTGTGAAAAAGTGGTGAAATTTGATTTTAAAATAAATAGAAATAAGTTAGTGGTAAAAATAAGAAAAAAATGGCAATAATGGTTTAACGTGGCAAAAATGTGGCAAATTTGGTGAAATGGGATTTAAAAGGGGAAAACATGGTTAAAACTGTCAATAATGAGTTACCTGAGGCAGACAAACATGCAACATTTGGCAGAAATGGGTTCAACTGGCATCACAAATAATTAAATGGGTTAAACTGGCAAAAATGGGCATGACAAATAGTGAAATGTGGTTAAAATGGGCAAAAATGGGCACCAAAAGTGGTAAGAAGGGGTTAATGGTGCTAATATTAGGTCAGCAGAAGCAACAATAGGCAAAAACGTGTTAAATTTCTCGGGAAAAAGGTGATGAAAACATTAAAATTGGGCAAAAGTTAGAAAAAAGTGGAAAAAAAGGGTCCAAATGGTACAAAAATTGATGACAAAATTGTCAGTGATGGTGGCAAAATTGGGTGGGAAAAGTGGTTAAAAAGTGGCACAGATATTTTCAATATAAAAATCTTCTAACAGTTCAACATGCTACTGATAAAATGCTTTTGTTTGGTATGTAACTGATCTCATGCTTATATTCTCATTAAAATGGCTAAAATACACTCTGATATCATTTATAAAATATTCTCTATTTCTTTGAGGCATCTGGAGACCCCCTCTCAGTGTCTCTGACCCCAGCGTTGAGAACCACTGCGATAAAGAATGTCTCTGTGTTAGCATGGAGGGAGGTGGCTCTGGAGATCACCGTCCCGTCCTGGGACTGTCCTGGGACAGTCGTGGGACTAACTGAACCAGACCCGGTGCAGTGCTGGCTCTCTGCTGCCCCTCAGTCTGCCTGGATGAGGACAGTGAGGGCTTCTCTGGGCGCCGTTCCTCTCTGTAGAGCAGAAATCTCTACAGTCTACCTTAAAAAGCCTTTTTTCTTCTTTTCTGTAAAGGTGCAGGACTCTAACGGTTCCAGACTCTTCCAGACCGCTCCCTCCTCTGCGTGTTTGTGCGTGGTCGCATCAGACAGTAAATCAGTGTGGAGTTTGAAACAAAAGCCACGTCTGTTTGTGCGCTGCGTCTCGTCGGGCCGAGGCGAGTAAACAGACGGTGCTTTCACTGTGCCCGACTGTGCTGGGATAATTCGGCGTTTGTCTGCCTGGGTAAACACTCCACTCACACACAACGACTCTAATTTACTCTGATGGACAATTGATCGTAAAGTAATCCAGCTTCTACTGATGTTTCTCTCCACCAGCACAGGAAGCAGTCAGTCCTAGATGGGATTATGTCCAAACACTGATATTCACACCCTGGGCTGATTTACTGCACTTTCAGAGACCTGGATCGATAGGGGACAGGCCTAGACTCCTGGTACTGATGCATTCAAGGCTGATGCTGGGAAAGGGTTTCTGAAGTGGAACGATAGATTTTTAAGTCTCAGATAAAACTTTTAAATATGTCCACATAAATCAACCAATCCAAACACGTTTAAACACGTCAGTCAGCCTTTTCCTGACTAAAGCAGATTCACTACACTGACAGATAAGACCAGAACATGGAGATCTGTTAACCCTATCAGTGTCAGAGAGCAGAAATCCACCATGAGACAGAAAAACCTCTTTAAACAGCAGAACCCTCCAGTCTGACCAGACTAACCCAGACAGAAAAACCTCTTTAAACAGCAGAACCCTCCAGTCTGACCAGACTAACCCAGACAGAAAAACCTCTTTAAACAGCAGAACCCTCCAGCCTGACCAGACTAACCCAGACACAAAAACCTCTTTAAACAGCAGAACCCTCCAGTCTGACCAGACTAACCCAGACAGAAAAACCTCTTTAAACAGCAGAACCCTCCAGCCTGACCAGACTAACCCAGACACAAAAACCTCTTTAAACAGCAGAACCCTCCAGTCTGACCAGACTAACCCAGACAGAAAAACCTCTTTAAACAGCAGAACCCTCCAGCCTGACCAGACTAACCCAGACACAAAAACCTCTTTAAACAGCAGAACCCTCCAGTCTGACCAGACTAACCCAGACAGAAAAACCTCTTTAAACAGCAGAACCCTCCAGCCTGACCAGACTAACCCAGACACAAAAACCTCTTTAAACAGCAGAACCCTCCAGTCTGACCAGACTAACCCAGACAGAAAAACCTCTTTAAACAGGCAGAACCCTCCAGTCTGACCAGACTAACCCAGACACAAAAACCTCTTTAAAAAGCAGAACCCTCCAGTCTGACCAGACTAACCCCGACAGTAAAACCTCTTTAAACAGCAGAACCCTCCAGTCTGACCAGACTAACCCAGACACAAAAACCTCTTTAAACAGCAGAACCCTCCAGTCTGACCAGACTAACCCAGACAGAAAAACCTCTTTAAACAGCAGAACCCTCCAGTCTGACCAGACTAACCCAGACAGAAAAACCTCTTTAAACAGCAGAACCCTCCAGTCTGACCAGACTAACCCAGACACAAAAACCTCTTTAAACAGCAGAACCCTCCAGTCTGACCAGACTAACCCAGACAGAAAAACCTCTTTAAACAGGCAGAACCCTCCAGTCTGACCAGACTAACCCAGACACAAAAACCTCTTTAAACAGCAGAACCCTCCAGTCTGACCAGACTAACCCAGACACAAAAACCTCTTTAAACAGCAGAACCCTCCAGTCTGACCAGACTAACCCAGACAGAAAAACCTCTTTAAACAGCAGAACCCTCCAGTCTGACCAGACTAACCCAGACACAAAAACCTCTTTAAACAGCAGAACCCTCCAGTCTGACCAGACTAACCCAGACAGAAAAACCTCTTTAAACAGGCAGAACCCTCCAGTCTGACCAGACTAACCCAGACACAAAAACCTCTTTAAACAGCAGAACCCTCCAGTCTGACCAGACTAACCCAGACAGAAAAACCTCTTTAAACAGGCAGAACCCTCCAGTCTGACCAGACTAACCCAGACAGAAAAACCTCTTTAAACAGGCAGAACCCTCCAGTCTGACCAGACTAACCCAGACAGAAAAACCTCTTTAAACAGGCAGAACCCTCCAGTCTGACCAGACTAACCCAGACAGAAAAACCTCTTTAAACAGCAGAACCCTCCAGTCTGACCAGACTAACCCAGACAGAAAAACCTCTTTAAACAGCAGAACCCTCCAGTCTGACCAGACTAACCCAGACAGAAAAACCTCTTTAAACAGCAGAACCCTCCAGTCTGACCAGACTAACCCAGACAGAAAAACCTCTTTAAACAGCAGAACCCTCCAGTCTGACCAGACTAACCCAGACACAAAAACCTCTTTAAACAGCAGAACCCTCCAGTCTGACCAGACTAACTCAGACACAAAAAACCTATTTAAACAGCAGAACCCTCCAGTCTGACCAGACTAAATCAGACACAAAAACCTCTTTAAACAGCAGAACCCTCCAGCCTGACCAGACTAACCCAGACACAAAACCTCTTTAAACAGGCAGAACCCTCCAGTCTGACCAGACTAACCCAGACAGAAAACCTCTTTAAACAGGCAGAACCCTCCAGTCTGACCAGACTAACCCAGACAGAAAAACCTCTTTAAACAGGCAGAACCCTCCAGTCTGACCAGACTAACCCAGACACAAAAACCTCTTTAAACAGGCAGAACCCTCCAGTCTGACCAGACTAACCCAGACACAAAAACCTCTTTAAACAGCAGAACCCTCCAGTCTGACCAGACTAACCCAGACAGAAAAACCTCTTTAAACAGCAGAACCCTCCAGTCTGACCAGACTAACCCAGACACAAAAACCTCTTTAAACAGGCAGAACCCTCCAGTCTGACCAGACTAACCCAGACACAAAAACCTCTTTAAACAGGCAGAACCCTCCAGTCTGACCAGACTAACCCAGACACAAAAACCTCTTTAAACAGCAGAACCCTCCAGTCTGACCAGACTAACTCAGACACAAAAACCTCTTTAAACAGGCAGAACCCTCCAGCCTGACCAGACTAACCCAGACACAAAAACCTCTTTAAACAGGCAGAACCCTCCAGCCTGACCAGACTAACCCAGACACAAAAACCTCTTTAAACAGCAGAACCCTCCAGTCTGACCAGACTAACCCAGACACAAAAACCTCTTTAAACAGGCAGAACCCTCCAGTCTGACCAGACTAACCCAGACACAAAAACCTCTTTAAACAGGCAGAACCCTCCAGCCTGACCAGACTAACCCAGACACAAAAACCTCTTTAAACAGCAGAACCCTCCAGTCTGACCAGACTAACCCAGACACAAAAACCTCTTTAAACAGGCAGAACCCTCCAGTCTGACCAGACTAACCCAGACAGAAAAACCTCTTTAAACAGCAGAACCCTCCAGTCTGACCAGACTAACCCAGACAGAAAAACCTCTTTAAACAGCAGAACCCTCCAGTCTGACCAGACTAACCCAGACAGAAAAACCTCTTTAAACAGGCAGAACCCTCCAGTCTGACCAGACTAACCCAGACAGAAAAACCTCTTTAAACAGGCAGAACCCTCCAGCCTGACCAGACTAACCCAGACACAAAAACCTCTTTAAACAGGCAGAACCCTCCAGTCTGACCAGACTAACCCAGACACAAAAACCTCTTTAAACAGCAGAACCCTCCAGTCTGACCAGACTAACCCAGACAGAAAAACCTCTTTAAACAGCAGAACCCTCCAGTCTGACCAGACTAACCCAGACAGAAAAACCTCTTTAAACAGGCAGAACCCTCCAGTCTGACCAGACTAACCCAGACACAAAAACCTCTTTAAACAGCAGAACCCTCCAGTCTGACCAGACTAACCCAGACACAAAAACCTCTTTAAACAGGCAGAACCCTCCAGCCTGACCAGACTAACCCAGACACAAAAACCTCTTTAAACAGGCAGAACCCTCCAGCCTGACCAGACTAACCCAGACACAAAAACCTCTTTAAACAGGCAGAACCCTCCAGCCTGACCAGACTAACCCAGACACAAAAACCTCTTTAAACAGGCAGAACCCTCCAGTCTGACCAGACTAACCCAGACAGTGAACTTTCTGTCCTCATTCACCGTCAGCAGCTCCAGAACGAGCTCTACAGTTTAAAGACTAACTACAGATATTTTCAGATATCTCAGTTTTTAGAGCTGATGTCTGCTGATTTATGTATGATAGCATAAGCTAACGTAGCCTTTTTAGCTACGTTAGTTATGTAGCCATGCTACCTACGTAACTTCCATAGCTAACATAGCTTTTGTTAGCTTCAGGAAACGTAGCATAATCTAACACAGCTAACTCGCCTTGTTTGCTTTATCTGTTATTCATGTAGCCACGTTACTTATGTAGCTCACTTAGCTAACGTAGCTTCGTTAGATTCAGAAAATGTAGCCTTATCAAACACAGCTAACGTAGCTTTTTCTTTGCTTCAACTGTGTAGCCACGTTACCAAAATAGCAGCTAAAGTAGCTTTGTAAGCTTTAGGAAACATTGCATTATCTTGCTCACATAGCTAACGTAGCTGTGTTAGCTTTAGTAAACGTAGCATAACCTTACACACCGTTGTTTGCTTTAGTTGTGTTATTATGTAGCCATATGACCTTTGTAGGTCACATACAGTATCTAGCATAGCCTTGTTAGCATCGCGTTGTCGTTGTCATGGAGATTTTGACCCGTTAGCAGACTGTTTACTCTGTGTTCTTATGTTTTTATTAGCAGGTTTTTGACTCTAAACTTCGGTGGCCTAACCCTAACCAGAAGTTAAACCTGAGTTTATTTTGAAGTTTTAGCGTGTATTTGTGTTCTGGCAGAGGCGATGTCTCACAGTAGTGGTCTGCAGGGGCGGTGTCTGAGATCTGTGCTCTGCAGCCTGACTGTTTTGTCAGAGGGGACCACATGTGATGGCACTACTAAACTTGACATGCATTAGCAAAATTTTAAGAAATGTAGTCTGTCTATGCTGGAGTCAGAGTGGACATTGGTGTAAAGTTTGAAGAAAATCCCTCAACGTGTTTTTGAATCGTCATGTTCACTAGAATCATGAGGATATAGAATCTAGAAACATGACACCTCTGACCCTCACAGGTGTAAACGTACCTCAGTCTAAAGAGCTTTACCAGATGGTTTTTAGATTATGATGAGCTGTGACTAACCTTTTTAACACATTTATTCTACAGTAACTAGGAGTCTGATAGTCCTACATTTCACTTCCAGTCTCAGTTAAATCCGTTTTAGAGAACAGGGAAGCTTCCAGCATAATCACTTCCACATTCAAAGGCCTGTTACTGAAGCAGCGTCACACTGAGAGTGAAATAATCAGCACGGATGAATCAACATCCACTCAGGGGGAACTGGAGGGACTCGCTGACTGTGGGGAAACATTTTAAAAATTCAGCAGAAACTGGAAAATACGTCACAAACCTCCACACGTCCTTTAAATACCCTCCTGAGAGCTGAGGAGTCAGAGGAGGTTTGAGCAGAAATATATGGACCTAACCACACACAAAGTTCTCTTATTGAGCTTTTATTCTAAAAATCAGTCTCCATGTTGATTCATAAATGTGGATTTGATTATTTCTGGTTTAATAATGAATAAAAACCTGCTTCCAGAGTCCAGGAATGACTCTGGTTTTATTTCTACTAAGGCTTTGAGTTGATTTGTAATCTTACTGACTGATATTTGCTTATTTCTTGTTTTTATAGTTTATGTAACGCCTAAAAACAGACTAAATTGCACAGATGGGTTGTCAACATTTCTGCTCTGCTCTCCGTCTGTCTGAAGACATAAAAACAGGTTTAGCCCTTTAACAAGGTTTCAAACAGGTCCTGAGAAACAACCAGACATCTGATGGACTATGCTGCTCTCTCTCTGATTGGTTGGAAAGTTTTCATGAGTTTTGGTGCTTTTTGGTAAAACAGATGATTGAATAAACCGTCTGTATTGTTCTAAAACCAGCATCAGAGTAAAAATGATGAAACAGTGGGGCAGCCTCATTCAGACAGGAGGAGCTGCAGAATAAAGAGCAGGTTTGTTGATGGATCGCAGCCACGTGAAACCAGCAGAGCAGAGATGAAGGAGGGCTGGGAGTTTGTGCAGAAAGCAGCTGAGGAGAAACGTTTTCTGCAGCCTATTTCTGGATGCATACTAAATCATCCACGTCAGAGCCGGGCCCAGAACCCCCTGAGAGATCTGAGGGAGTCACACCTGCTTCTGTTCAGGGCTGCTGAGAGGACAAGCAGCGGGCGGAAAAAGGAGCAAAAGGACGCTAATTTGAAGGTTTCTGTTCGATTTGGAGTGATGAGAGGGGACACGAGTTTGGCCAATTAGCAGAGCCGAGGTCGCTGATGGGACACGTGGACGCCTCGGAGGTGGACAGATGAGCAGAGCTGAACAAAGACGGGACAGAGACAGAAGGAGAGGCAGGCTGCCGGCTGCTCGTGTTACATAACAAGTCGTACCTTCCTGAACCCGAGTCCTGCTTCAGCCCAACATCACGCAAAGCCCCACAGAGACTTCAGCTGCTAAAATATGCACCATCAGAGAGAGACGGATTAGAGGACAAGAGACCAAAGTCATTCAGAATCAGTGCACTGAGAGGAAAACACCTCCAGGAAATTAACCTCCAGTACAAAACAACAGGATCATACAAAGGCATATCACTTTAGAAGTAGTCTCTATACACGTGGAGATTCCCTCTGTTTGTGGTTCTTAGACAACTACATTTAACAGAAACTGTAGACCCGTGGATTTCAGTCCTTTTAGACCAACCCCAAGTCTCAGAGCACACCATAATTAGATCAGCTGTAAATATCAGTCTATATCAGCTGTAAATATCAGTCTATATCAGCTGTTAATATCAGTCTATATCAGCTGTAAATATCAGTCTATATCAGCTGTAAATATCAGTCTATATCAGCTGTTAATATCAGTCTATATCAGCTGTTAATATCAGTCTATATCAGCTGTAAATATCAGTCTATATCAGCTGTTAATATCAGTCTATATCAGCTGTAAATATCAGTCTATATCAGCTGTAAATATCAGTCTATATCAGCTGTAAATATCAGTCTATATCAGCTGTAAATATCAGTCTATATCAGCTGTAAATATCAGTCTATATCAGCTGTACATATCAGTCTATATCAGCTGTAAATATCAGTCTATATCAGCTGTAAACATCAGTCTATATCAGCTGTTAATATCAGTCTATATCAGCTGTAAATATCAGTCTATATCAGCTGTTAATATCAGTCTATATCAGCAGTAAATATCAGTCTATATCAGCTGTAAATATCAGTCTATATCAGCTGTAAATATCAGTCTATATCAGCTGTAAATATCAGTCTATATCAGCTGTAAATATCAGTCTATATCAGCTGTTAATATCAGTCTATATCAGCTGTAAATATCAGTCTATAACAGCTGTTAATATCAGTCTATATCAGCTGTAAATATCAGTCTATATCAGCTGTAAATATCAGTCTATATCAGTTGTAAATATCAGCCTATATCAGCTGTAAATATCAGCCTATATCAGCTGTAAATATCAGTCTATAACAGCTGTTAATATCAGTCTATATCAGCTGTAAATATCAGTCTATATCAGCTGTAAATATCAGTCTATAACAGCTGTTAATATCAGTCTATATCAGCAGTAAATATCAGTCTATATCAGCTGTAAATATCAGTCTATATCAGCTGTAAATATCAGTCTATAACAGCTGTTAATATCAGTCTATATCAGCAGTAAATATCAGTCTATAACAGCTGTAAATATCAGTCTATATCAGCTGTTCATATCAGTCTATATCAGCTGTAAATATCAGTCTATATCAGCTGTAAATATCAGTCTGTATCAGCTGTATCAGTCTGTATCAGCTGTAAATATCAGTCTGTATCAGCTGTATGTATCAGTCTATATCAGCTGTAAATATCAGTCTGTATTAGCTGTATCAGTCTGTATCAGCTGTAAATATCAGTCTATATCAGCTGTAAATATCAGTCTATATCAGCTGTAAATATCAGTCTGTATCAGCTTTAAATATCAGTCTGTATCAGCTGTAAGTATCAGTCTATATCAGCTGTAAATATCAGTCTGTATTAGCTGTAAATATCAGTCTGTATCAGCTGTAAATATCAGTCTATATCAGCTGTAAATATCAGTCTGTATCAGCTTTAAATATCAGTCTGTATCAGCTGTAAGTATCAGTCTATATCAGCTGTAAATATCAGTCTGTATTAGCTGTAAATATCAGTCTATATCAGCTGTAAATATCAGTCTATATCAGCTGTAAATATCAGTCTATATCAGCTGTAAATATCAGTCTGTATCAGCTGTAAATATCAGTCTATATCAGCTGTAAGTATCAGTCTATATCAGCTGTAAATATCAGTCTATATCAGCTGTAAATATCAGTCTATATCAGCTGTAAATATCAGTCTGTATCAGCTGTAAATATCAGTCTATATCAGCTGTAATTATCAGTCTTTATCAGTTGTAAATATTGTCCTATTTCATCAGTACTGTTCCCAAGTTTCATGAGCTCATTTATGTCCATCTCAGGGCTTTCCAGCACATGACTCTCTCTCTTCAGATCAAGGTTTTATATCAAACATAAACATCTATTTTCTCTCCAGGTATTTTTTTGGTCAGTGAGTGAGCTGTGATATTAAAAACAGGACTGTTGAAACTATGCTGTTCTTAAAAACATGTCAGGGACACCAACATCTGTAAGAAAGAATCAACTTCACAGCATGGCCAACATGTAGAGTAAAAAAGAGAAAATGAACATTGATTCATTGGGAGATGGCGATGTTCTCCCATCAGACCTGTACAGAAGAACAGTAGATTTGAGCCTTATTTACAGCTGATTTTCACACCAACACATCACCTTTAAATGCCTCAGCTTGACCTTTATGGCGTCCTCAACAATCCTCCAACACTTCTCCACATCTCCAAACACCTTCAGGGTCCCAACACAAACATCACGAGGGCGTCACAAAGGTCAGCGTGCTGCTGCAGATGTTTTAGGAGATCAATACGTTTCACTGTTTCACAGATCAATCAAAGAGTGATGGCGGTCGGTCCTCGCCGCTGCCTGCAGGGACCGGAGGGATTAACCTTCTATATTTAAGATCGAGGCCCGGTAAAGGTCAGCGCTGACAAAGCATCAACGTAATGTGTAAAAGATTTCCCTCTACTGCTGGATTGTACTGGTTTATACTGGTTCATACTGGTTTATGATGCTGACCGAATGTACAGAGGGTGGACATGTGACATCACAGCAGCACAAGCCGTTCAGCTGCTGAGTGACAGAAAGTTCAGACTGGTGACAGAAATCAGAGGGAACAAGCAGGAAACAGGTGAACGATGAAGCTGAACGATCACTGAACTAGAGTAACGGCGTCTCTGTGCTGAGGCGACCCCTGCAGACGCCGAGTTTCCAGGATGTTTACAGTTATGTCACAGCCGAGGACACGGAGTTTAAAATAAACCTGAAACACGCCTGAACACGCAGATCACATGATCGTCTACGTAGAGAGGGAATGTGAGAACGGTGTCAGAAATATTTAGCACAGTTCCAGAGATTCCTTAGTTCAGACCGACAGTGGAAATGTTACCGTGAAGAAAAACGTGAATACGTGAAAGAATATGAGGAAGTATTCCTGGGACTCACCACTATTGAGGGTCTGAAGTACTGCTTTAAACAATAAAATGAGTTCTCCAATTCTTCAAAACAAAACAAAGACAGCAGTGCATGAGGAAGAAAAGCGCTGACTCTACATGCACACATAAAAACTTCTTTAAAAAACACAGATGTACCGTATTTTAAGTAGTCACACTTCAGTGAAAACATGCTTAATGTGAGTGGTCATTTATTAAAGGATAAAACTCTAACCTTAACCCTGAACAAGAGCCGGAACAGGAGTCTGAACAGGAGCCTGAACAGGAGCCTGAACAGGAGTCTGAACAGGAGCCTGAACAGGAGTCTGAACAGGAGTCTGAACAGGAGCCTGAACAGGAGCCTGAACAGGAGCCTGAACAGGAGTCTGAACAGGAGTCTGAACAGGAGCCTGAACAGGAGTCTGAACAGGAGCCTGAACAGGAGCCTGAACAGGAGCCTGAACAGGAGTCTGAACAGGAGCCTGAACAGGAGCCTGAACAGGAGCCTGAACAGGAGTCTGAACAGGAGCCTGAACAGGAGTCTGAACAGGAGTCTGAACAGGAGCCTGAACAGGAGCCTGAACAGGAGTCTGAACAGGAGCCTGAACAGGAGCCTGAACAGGAGTCTGAACAGGAGTCTGAACAGGAGCCTGAACAGGAGTCTGAACAGGAGTCTGAACAGGAGCCTGAACAGGAGTCTGAACAGGAGTCTGAACCAGGGCCTGAACAGGAGAGTCTGAACCGGGGCCTGAACCGGGGCCTGAACAGGAGAGTCTGAACCGGGGCCTGAACCAGGGCCTGAGCAGGGTCAGTCAGTGAGTCAGAAGCATGAGAAGCATTCACTGAAGCTCTCTGTGAGCGTGGACAGGTGGTGGACTCTCCCCGGCTCTCAGACATTCCCAGTGGAGGTTTGGCCGGAGTCGAGTTTCCCTTCACACCCGCCCACACCAACACGCCACCCCCTCAACACCTGAGACTCACACACATTTACACACACACAGAAGCATGGGAAAACATTTAAACATCCAGAGAGAGGTCAGAGCTGGATATGTTCCTCCTGTAGAGGTTTAGCAGCATAACAAATTCAGATTTAACATGCATTTATAATAGCTGGACACACTCAGGATGATTGGACGATTGATCCATCCATCACATTCATTATGAGCCAATCAGAGCAACCAAACATATGATGTGGTGAAGAAGAATACTTTCCATAATAAGACCTAAAAGGCAGTCTTTATCAGCGTTCACTATCAGTGGAGCCAGCTGGTTAATCAGACTCTGTCAGACTCGGTCAGGAGAGAACAGAAACATCTTTAACACTAACCAGTGTGGCTCTTCACTCTTCTTTAATAAACAAATGTCCAGTTCTGATCAGACTGCTGCTAAAGCTGCATCCATGCTAACCTCTTCACTAGCCTCCATTGTTTAGAGCAGTGTTACTCAACCCTGCTTAACCAAAGAACCAAACTGTTGAAAAATACCTTCGCAAGAGCCACAATCTAAGTGGTGAAAAGTGGCAAAAATGGCTTGAAGTAACGATAAAAATAAGTTGAAGGTCGCAAAAATGGTCCAAATGTGGCGAAAAAATGAGAGGAAAGTGACTAAAAAGGGCAAAAAAATGGGAAACAAGTGGTTTTAATGGCAAAAGGTAACCTAAATGGGCAAAAAATTGTGAAAAGGGCATAAATAGGATAAAAGTGTCTAAAAGAAGTGGCAAAAACTGGCAAAAAAGAGGAAACAAGTGGTATTTAAGGGCAAATGATAGCTTAAATGGGCAAAAAGTCGCAAAAAAATGGCGAAAAAGGGAAAAAATTGGGAAAAAGTGTCAAAAAGAAGTGTTAAAATGGGCAAAAAAGCAAAATAAAGGTGTTGTTTAATAGCAAAGGTAGCTTAATTGGGTGAAAAATTGTGAAAAATGTAAACACTTTAATCAGACCTGAAGACTGGGGGAGACGGTGTGAGCATGTCCATCCCGTTAGGGGTCCACCAGGGCTGGGGCCAATCCCTGCTCTCATTAGGCTAGAGGCCGGGCTAACTCTGGACTGGTCTCCAATCACAGGGCAGGAAAGACAAGACAACAAGCATTCACACTCACATCCAAGGGCAATTCAGTGCCACTGTTCAACCTAACGAGCATGTCTTTGGACTATCAGAGGAAGTCAGAGTACCCACAGAGAACCCACCCTCGCATGGGCAAATACCAAATAGACATCACCTTAAGCTTGAGTAATACGTCTGAAAACCCCAGAGAGTTAGTCTAAAACCAGCACTCGTACTGGACCACACAGCCACAGAGCTCCGGCTCAGTCCTCGCTGCTCTGCCCTCGTGTTTGTGTTCAAGTTAAACTCACTAAATCACATCTGAGGGCACCAAACATGCATGGCAGCCCTCCAACATCTCTGACAAACAGCAGCATCAGTCCAGGACAGAAATCCAGTTAGACGACACAAAACAGACAGAAACAAGGACAGGAGGGTTTGGCATGAACTCAGCAGCTAAGAACTCAATGAAGCTGTCAAAACACGACAGAACGGCACGGAAATAAGTAAAAAAGAACGTGAATCCATGATGAAGACAGAGACGAGGATGTAGAGGCCTGCAGGAGGGTATGTGTGGGATCTGTTCCAGGATATCTGAGTACATTTTTCCTGACATAACTTTAATTTTCCAGGTTTTCCAGGACATTCAGTGAGAGGTCGTCAGAGCCAGAAGGTTTAGAGGCTGACAGGTTCTCACACGGATAAACAGGCCAACAGAGGAGGCTTTGTCTGTCGACCTGTATACGCTCCTGTGTGGCACGCAGACCTCTTGCCATGGAAACCAGTAAACACAAAAGGCTTCCTCCAATCACAGAGCGGTTACATCATTGTATCACGGCGTTATCAAGATGGGACTATTCAACAGGAAACACGGCGGGGGGGGGGGGGCCATAGTGAGAACAGAGAGGGGTGTGTCACTGTGACTGACCTGGGCTAAAGATAACACACAATAATACACACTATTACACAACTAATACACACACATACAAAAAAAACTGCACAGTAACACACACTCATAACACACAAGTAGTAAATCTGGTTTGTTGTTCCCTAAAGAAAGTACCTGGATAAACTGAGAGGGCGGCAGAAAACTCAGAATTACTCCAGAAAAGAATGGTCCAAGTTCAAAAACTGTCAGCCTTGTTTTCACAGGTAGTAAAATAAAATGAAACAGTGATGATAAATGATTTTAAGATTTCTAAAAATAAAGTTAAAATGATTAAATATCACAGCATCAATGTTACTGTGTCCATGTCAAATACACGCTAAATAAATAAATGAGTTTAAAGGTTCAAAATCTGAGATAAAAAGTCAACTTGATAAGTCCTAAGGGTCAAAATAGAAAATTAAAAGTCAAAATCAGGTTTTTTAAAGGCAAATATATGAGATAGAGTTAAAATCGTGAGTTTAAATGTCAAGATAGAAGATAAAATTCAAAATTGTGACTCGTAAAGGTCAAAATATGAGATAAAATTCTCAATCAGGAGTTTAAAAAGTGAAAATATGGGATTACAAGTCAAAGTTGGGAGTTTAAAAGGTCAAGATATGACTGAAAATTACAAAAATTTGAATCCAAAAGGTCACAATATGAGAGAAAAGGTCAAAATTATGAATTTAAAATGTCAAAATATGAACTAAAAAGTCAAAATCCTAAGTTTCAGTCATAGTCCTGGGAAGCAAAATGAAAATGTGAAATGAAAACACAAACTGATTTCTGTCTCTCATTGCTGACTTTTTATCTAATTATTTCTACTCTCTACTTTTTCAGATTTTTACAACTTGGATAACAAGGATTTTTTTTTAATCTTCAAGGTTAAATTTACATTTCTATACTGGAGGAAATCCAGTACAGAAATGTGAGCCAGTTCTAGTTGAGATATGATATGATCTTGCAGGCCGGGTAAAACTGCACCATGGGCCGCATTTGGCCCCCAGGCCTTGAGTTTTACACCCGTGCTTTAAAGGCATGACATCATCTTCAGAGGATGGAATGTCACGCTTTGAAGATGATGTCATCTTTTAGAAAAACATAAAAGGCTTGAAAGGCATGACATCATCTTCAGAGGATGAATTATTAGGCTATTCTTTGAAGATGACATCATCCTTTAAAAAAACATGAAAGGCTTTAAAAGGATGATGTCATCAAAGGCAGAAGGCAGAATGTTCATGAAGCTGGAGATGTTGGGGCCTCTTTCTCCATTTTTGCAAAATACAACACCATAGTTGGCAACTTTTGGTTCAGCTGGTGGAACTGACAAGGAGCGACCTCGTTCCTCACTAGTTCCACCCACTTTTTCAAAAGTTCCCACCAAAGGACAGTCACCATAAAGGAAAGACTGTTGGTATATCTGTGCTGTAATAACGGGGGCAGGTATGGAAAAATCTCTAAAAATCACAAACGAAATGAAACGGTTTACAATCATCTTTAATGCTAAATCCAGATTTTTAAAACATGACTTCTCCTGTAGGTAAATTTGACCTGTTCCCTTTGAAACAAGACTCCATTTAATCTATCAGAATCCTGTCACGGATGAAACCGTCCTCTCTGAGGTGTGTGACAGCGGTATCTTCTCCCTGAGGATCAGCCTGCAGCTCCGTCTGAGGTGTTAAATGGGCTGAGACCAGCTTTTGTCTCACGGAGGAAATTGCAGCAATTAACAGAGAGAAAAACACTTTTTATCAAACACAAAGCTTCTGTTGTGAGCTTCCTGTCAGAGGATCTCTGCTGGGAAACAATCTGTCAGAACCTCCATTATCTCTTTGTTTGCGCTGAGGAACTCAGCGTGTCTCAATATAAACGTGTCAAAATGTGAGATTTCAAACCAAACTGGACACTCAGCCCTGCATGAAGGAGAGAAAATTATACGTTCAACACAGGCACGTCTGTAAAGACAGCCAATAATATCCAACATGCTGAGGAAAACTGAACCTTGTTGACTGAACATTTCAGTCATTTTTCCACGTAAAAAGTCAGGACTTTAAAGTTCCTTTCTCATGCATTTTAACTACTATATTCTGTCTCAGAACTAAAAATAGTTCTGATTCAGTCTGTATGTTCTTTGGAAGAAATAAATAGTGAGTAGTGAGTACAGATCTTAGTTTCAGGAATATGATGAGAGCGCCACAGTGGCTGAGCTGCTGCTTTCTGCTGACTGTGACAGCAGTGCAGAAAGTTGGAGCTCTTCGAGGTGCCTTAATCAGACTGTAATATCATGACTATTTTCTGACTAAACCTACTCTCTATATATCTGGGACATCCAAACGTCATGGTTCTGATGCCCTGTTTGGTGCATTCAAGAGGAATACATTAGAACAGAGAAAAAAGCACAAACACCTTTGGCCTCTTGACGGTATTCACAGCCCAGGTGGTGGTGAGGCTCCTAACTGTTTGCTAACTGCTAGTAAACAACAAAGAAGAAGAAACAAAACACACAAAGAAGAAAAGTTACATGCAGCAGCAGCAGCAGCAACAACCAAGAAGACAGGGTGGATCTAAGAGACCTGCAGTCCTTCTTCCTCTGCTCTTAAACGTCTGTGTTTAAAGGTCTAAAGTCTCATCCGTACCCCTTCCTGTTTTTATCTAAACCAGTCAGTATTCTGTTACTGGCTCATACCAGTGGTGTTTTAGCGACGATAACCCCTACATGTCATGTTCTTCAACAAATACATGACCACACAGTTTATACATCAGAAACCCCAAGTGCCCTAATGTTTGAGGACAAAAACACCCTTAAGTGTGTTCTAGGGTTCCCCTACAGTAGATAGATGTAATGAAGTGCTCCCTAAGGTGGCCTCTGAGTTGACAACATTCAACAAAGCCCTCTACAGTGGCCTCTAAGTTGACAGCATTTGACAAAGTGCCCTCTACAGTGGCCTCTAAGTTGACAGCATTTGACAAAGTGCCCTCTACAGTGGCCTCTAAGTGGACAGTATTTGACAAAGTGCCCTCTACGGTGGCCTCTAAGTGGACAACATTTGACAAAGTGCCCTCTACAGTGGTCTCTAAGTGGACAACATTTGACAAAGTGCCCTCTACGGTGGCCTCTTAGTGGACAAAATTTGACAAAGTGCCCTCTGCGTTGGCCTCTAAGTGGACAACATTTGACAAAGTGCCCTCTACGGTGGCCTCTAAGTGGACAACATTTGACAAAGTGCCCTCTACGATGGCCTCCAAGTGGACAGCATTTGACAAAGTGCCCTCTACAGTGGCCTCTCAGTGGACAACGTTTGACAAAGTCCCCTCTATGGTGGCCTCTAAGTGGACAACATTTGACAAAGTGCCCTCTACAGTGGCCTCTCAGTGGACAACGTTTGACAAAGTGCCCTCTACAGTGGCCTCTAAGTGGACAGCATTTGACAAAGTGCCCTCTACAGTGGCCTCTCAGTGGACAACGTTTGACAAAGTGCCCTCTGCAGTGGCCTCTAAGTGGACAACATTTGACGAAGTGCCCTCTACAGTGGCCTCTAAGTGGACAACATTTGACAAAGTGCCCTCTACGGTGGCCTCTAAGTGGACAACATTTGACAAAGTGCCCTCTACGATGGCCTCTAAGTGGACAACATTTGACAAAGTGCCCTCTACGGTGGCCTCTAAGTGGACAACATTTGACAAAGTGCCCTCTACGGTGGCCTCTACGTGGACAACAGTTGACAAAGTGCCCTCTACGGTGGCCTCTACTTGGACAACATTTGACAAAGTGCCCTCTACGGTGGCCTCTAAGTGGACAACATTTGACAAAGTGCCCTCTACCGTGGCCTCTAAGTGGACAACATTTGACAAAGTGCCCTCTACCGTGGCCTCTAAGTGGACAACATTTGACAAAGTGCCCTCTACGATGGCCTCTAAGTGGACAACATTTGACAAAGTGCCCTCTACAGTGGCCTCTCAGTGGACAACGTTTGACAAAGTGCCCTCTACAGTGGCCTCTAAGTGGACAACATTTGACAAAGTGCCCTCTACAGTGGCCTCTAAGTGGACAGTATTTGACAAAGTGCCCTCTGCGTTGGCCTCTCAGTGGACAACATTTGACAAAGTGCCCTCTACGGTGGCCTCTCAGTGGACAACGTTTGACAAAATGCCCTCTACAGTGGCCTCTAAGTGGACAACATTTGACAAAGTGCCCTCTGCGTTGGCCTCTAAGGGGACAACATTTGACAAAGTGCCCTCTACGGTGGCATCTACGTGGACAACGTTTGACAAAGTGCCCTCTTTTTGTACTGCTTAGTACCCTCTCAGTGAATGAGGCCTGATAAAGTCCTCTTTACAGGGCACATGTAAAAAAAAAATAGAAATACAGTTAAGTGCAATGAAGTTCATTTCACTGACATCCTCCCTCGTGTATCTTTGTTAAATAAATATTATCTAGGTAATAACTCTGGTCTGTTACAGAGGTGTTATAACCAGGTATCACCCTTTTGTCACTTTTGCCCCCCGCCCAAAAACAGCCTGAGTCCACCACTGTTATAAGATGTGCCTTCTCAACAGAAAACTACTGCTGGGGATGAATATCCCATAATGATGGAGAAAAGCTGTTAAAAATGGACTTCATGGTCCACATTTGAAGCAATCCCAGAATTCTTTGTGAGTAGCTTCCTCTTTAAACCACTACGGTCTAGTGTGATGGTGTTTCAGTGTCTGCAGGTAGAGAATAAATCCATTTTTAGTCTTGGATTGTGTTGAATCTTCAGCTGGGCTCTCAGGAGAGGACGGACTCAGCACTCAGCTTGCTCACACAGAAACAGCCACACTATTCTGGTAACGCTCCGACACGTAAAGGGACTCTTTGGGACTTTGGGTTTGTGGAGGTCGGTGGGTTTAGAAAGACACTACAGGCTGCTGGAGCATCTGGCTCACGGTAGGATGGGTCAGTCTTCTATTTTAGGACAACAGAGAATTCAGGTTTAGCTGGATGGCATTTACAGGCTAAAACATCAGACTCTTTATTAAAGGTCGGTTTCTGCTTATTAACATTGTTGTAAAATTCAGCAAATAAAACTAAATTATCTATTTTAACAGGGTTTCAATGTTTTTAAAGAGGCTTCGGTGAAGTTTTAGTGAACTATCAGATAATAAAAAGAGGTTGGTATATTTACCATCTCCTCTGCAGGTCTTTATGACTCTTATCTAGCCTTCATGAATCATTAGCAGACTGTAATAATATTTCGTTTGTTTGTTCCTTCATCCTCCACGATGGCAGCTCTTTGTAGAAGCGGCGGTGTCTCTCTGTTTAATATTTAAACCTGCTGAATCAGCTGCTCTCCAACATTAGCATCTATAAAGCAGATTCTCACTCAAGTGTCAATCAAGGCGGCCCCCGCCTGCTGAGGGTGAGGGGGTCGGGGTCCTCTGGGGCCAAAAGGTGAAGAGCAGTGTCACCTCAGTTCAGGCTGACGAGATGGAAGGTTTAAAACAACAGGAACAACAACTTCTGATAACATTCAGACGTAGCATTACTCAACACAACTCCAACAGATCCTACCACATAAGTAAACAAGGCATATAAAATATCAGTCTATATCAGCTGTTAATATCAGTCTATATCAGCTGTAAATATCAGTCTGTATCAGCTGTAAATATCAGTCTATATCAGCTGTAAATATCAGTCTATATCAGCTGTAAATATCAGTCTATATCAGCTGTAAATATCAGTCTATATCAGCTGTAAATATCAGTCTATATCAGCTGTAAATATCAGTCTGTATCAGTTGTAAATATCAGTCTATATCAGCTGTAAATATCAGTCTATATCAGCTGTAAATATCAGCCTATATCAGCTGTAAATATCAGTCTATATCAGCTGTAAATATCAGCCTATATCAGCTGTAAATATCAGTCTATATCAGCTGTAAATATCAGTCTATATCAGCTGTAAATATCAGTCTATATCAGCTGTAAATATCAGCCTATATCAGCTGTAAATATCAGTCTATATCAGCTGTAAATATCAGCCTATATCAGCTGTAAATATCAGTCTGTATCAGCTGTTTTAAATATCTGTAAATCTGTAAATAATAAAGTTGGACATCAATGAGAGAAAAAGTTTCGGGTAGACTCCAAACACAGACATATAACTGAGTTAAAGTGAACAAACATGGCCGCCGGTGGACCCTTGCACTTTCCCACCGTGGCGTTCTGAAAGGTTAATGAGCTCCTTTTGTAACTACGGGGCTTTTATTGTGAAGGGCTAATTTACATACAAAAGGACGACACAAACCCGCCTCCTTTGGTATGCAGGAGCTGTCAGCCTCGGCCTCTGGGTCACACATGCAGATATTTGGGTTAATTAGCCTCCAATTAGCAGAGGCTGTTCATTTTCACACAGAAACTTGGAGTGTGAGCGCTGAATCAGGCCTGGAGAAGTGAGGGGGAGATGTGGTTTCGACTACCCAGCATGCTCTGGGGCCAGATGGAAACATTCAAAGCATCGCTCTGTTAGCTCCTGGTTCTGTTTACAGCGATGAAGAGACATAGAAAAAGATGAAGAGCATTTGCAGCGAGATGACTGTAAATTAAAGCATACAAAGACTTGTATCTTAATTAAACTGATCAAATATGACACTGCTGATTTCAAGAAATTTAAAGTTGCATGATAAGAAGATTCAATTATTCAGTGGTTGCCCCTATGCTGTATATGCTTAAAGCTGATTATAAATCAGCTATGACAGCTGTAAATATCAGTCTGTCAGCTGTAAATATCAGTCTATATCAGCTGTAAATATCAGTCTATATCAGCTGTTAATATCAGTCTATATCAGCTGTAAATATCAGTCTATATCAGCTGTAAATATCAGTCTATATCAGCTGTAAATATCAGTCTATATCAGCTGTTAATATCAGTCTATATCAGCTGTTAATATCAGTCTATATCAGCTGTAAATATCAGTCTATATCAGCTGTAAATATCAGTCTATATCAGCTGTAAATATCAGTCTATATCAGCTGTTAATATCAGTCTATATCAGCTGTAAATATCAGTCTATATCAGCTGTAAATATCAGTCTATATCAGCTGTAAATATCAGTCTATATCAGCTGTAAATATCAGTCTATATCAGCTGTAAATATCAGTCTATATCAGCTGTTAATATCAGTCTATATCAGCTGTTAATATCAGTCTATATCAGCTGTAAATATCAGTCTATATCAGCTGTAAATATCAGTCTATATCAGCTGTAAATATCAGTCTATATCAGCTGTAAATATCAGTCTATATCAGCTGTAAATATCAGTCTATATCAGCTGTTAATATCAGTCTATATCAGCTGTAAATATCAGTCTATATCAGCTGTAAATATCAGTCAATATCAGCTGTAAATATCAGTCTATATCAGCTGTAAATATCAGTCTATATCAGCTGTAAATATCAGTCAATATCAGCTGTAAATATCAGTCTATATCAGCTGTAAATATCAGTCTATATCAGCTGTAAATATCAGTCTATATCAGCTGTAAATATCAGTCTATATCAGCTGTAAATATCAGTCAATATCAGCTGTAAATATCAGTCAATATCAGCTGTAAATATCAGTCTATATCAGCTGTAAATATCAGTCTATATCAGCTGTAAATATCAGTCTATATCAGCTGTAAATATCAGCCTATGTCAGCTGTAAATATTGCCCTATATCAGGTCTATGGATCAGCCCTTTATCAATAATTTTGGGGAGTTTTAGTCAGGATAAACTGTCATCTTTTCAAGTCTTTGTTCATCCATATTCATTAAACTTTAAATCTTGAGGCCTGTGGTTTTAAGCCTGATAAATATTTATATATCAGTATCAGCTAAAAAAACATTTTCATGCTTCCACTAATAGAATACAGATTGTTAAGGTACAGTGTACCAAGATGAAATCAAAGTTTAATCTGTGTGTTTTTATGAGTTTCAGCAGCTTTAAGTCTTAATCTGATTCAGCATTTAAACCATCAGACATGACACGGAGATGTTATAGCATTCCAACATGGGATAAATCCTCCTCCTCCTCCTCCTCCTCCTCCTTGTCTTCTCACATGACCACATTTCCCATAAACCCCCTGGCTCAGAGAGCTGAAATTAAATCTTCTGGTTACACAACCGCTCCCGGTCACTGCTTTTAAATTTACAGAGAGGGTGTCTGAGCGCTTGGGTGGCCACAGCACGGCGGGAAGCTGACGGATACACGGATCATCAGTGTGAAGATGATCGATGACTACAGAAACACTACATCACTGAGACAGCAGCATGAATACTGAATTAACCCGCCTCTGTAATCTACACCTAACATGGTTTTAATCTGAATATGTCCCACAAGCATCCATCGAGTCATCAGATCCACCAAGGCTGAGCAGAGACAAATATTTATGTAATCTATAAGATCAGGACTCTTCTTCATTCACCTGGAGAGTTCACTATGATTGAGAGATTAGCCAACAGAAACTTTACATTTGCAGAGAAATGTCTGTTGAATCTGAAGGAATGGGGTTAATGTGAAAAATCAGGGCAGCAAGACTAGCATGCACTTTATTCATCTGATTTCTCAATATAAAACTGTAGCGACAGCAAAGCTCAAACACAGCTTTTATACCTTTAAATCATTAAAAATGTTTCTGATACAAGCCCTTTAATAGACTGTTAATACTGTCCAGACAGAATGAACCCTGGGTTTGTCTACAGAGGTGAACTGAGAGTAAGTCCACAGGTTGTGATTCTAATTTGCAATTAATTGCCCAGCTCCACCAACTAATAACCACTTATCTGGAGGGTGTCAGCCCTAAAACCATCATTTCAGCTACATCTGTATTTTGTTAAAGAATGTATTTTCAGAGAAAATAGGTGAGAATATAAAGGTCAGTATGACACAGCTGTTTGAAACCACAGCGACATAAAAGTATGAGGTCTATGTTGTGGATGTGGGTCATGGTGGTGCGAGGTGTCTGATGAGATGAGACATGCTGGCAGAAGAATAAACTTTAGTCCTAAAACCAGTGGATAGAGAGGTATTAAGAGTTTAAATCAGCAGTCTCTCTGCTGCATCAGTCATCAGTTCTGCTTGAAAACACACATTCATTATCGTCGGGCTCACAGTAAAAGGACGGCATGTCAGGCGATGTCCTAGTGGAAAATTCAATTATCATAACTTAACCTTCAGCTGGCTGCTTGGCCGAGCGTTTCGCTGTTCGACTTCAACGTTTTTAGTTTTCCTGAAGAAGCTGCGGGCGGGATCGGAGCGCTCAATCAGCTCAGAGAGGAGAACGTCCCACAGAGAAACAAAAAGACAGAGGTTTTAGAGAGTCTGATCACCTCAGGAACATTTACTGTAACTGAACCACTGCCACAGCAAATCCACATCAGTGAAAACAGAACCCTGCCTGGTTCAGAGAGAGAGACAGGACAGCACAGGGTCAACAGGAAGGGCTAGGGGAGTTTCAGTGGAAGTGTGAGGGATGAAGACTTTGATCTTTGACCTCAAAAGTCTAATAAGTTCATTAAGTCAGAGAGACATTTGTATAAACTTTGAAGAAAAAACATTGAGCTGCACCACCACTGTAATCTCTAATCTCTAATCTCTGTAATCCCTCAGACCTAAACTCTGAATATCAGTTTTCTCTCCTACCGGATTCTCCCGCTCCAGTCTCCGTCTCGTCTCTGAGGACTCTGCTGATCCTCCTGGAGACCGCCGTGATGAAGCTGCTGACAGACGAAGGCCTCCTCCCGGGGTCGCCTCCTGTACTGGGCTCAGACATTGACCTGAAGTAGGGGAACACCCTGCTCAGAGACCTTGTTCTGGACTGTTCCTCATGGCCTGGGGAATCTGGGGCCGGGCTGAACCTCGGGAGGCTGAGCTGCCGCAGGTGACCGGCCCCTCTGTAGCAGCGTTCACCCTCGTGGGCGGCCATCTTTGCCGGTCTCGGTGCCAGGCAGGCAGATGTGGTCCACTTGTAGCGGTCCAACGCTCTCTCAGGAGCCGGCTGAGGGTCTGAGCTCTGCATACGCTTCCTGTAACGGTGGCAGTGGTTCGAGGCCTCAGAGGGGGTCCGGCGGCCCTCAGGAGGGGATCGACTTCCACTCATGCTCCAACACTTCCTCCTAGCAGCGGCGGCGAGCAGATGGAGGCCTCAGAAACAGCTGGAACAGCCACAGCTGTGCTACATATCCTCCAACGACCCGTCTGTGTTAAAGTGAAGACTCGTCAGGTGGCCTTCATGTCGACAGACTCAGAACAGGGAACCGTCTTCCTGAGAGGAAGTGAGCGTCAGATGAAGACAGAGCGTCTTAAAACCAGCCAATCAGATGTCAGTAAACTGTCAGAACGGCAGACTGTGGTTTCCCTGTTTTCACACTGAAACTGAAACCAGCCGCTGCAGTTTAGTGTGTCAGAGTGAGGCTAGGTTTACAATCTCTGGTTCCTCAGTCAGAATCTAGGCTTCACTGGTGAGAGGACAGGTAGAGCTACAGGTAGAGCTACAGGTAGAGCTGCAGGTAGAGCTACAGGTAGAGCTACAGGTAGAGCTGCAGGTAGAGCTACAGGTAGAGCTACAGGTAGAGCTGCAGGTAGAGCTACAGGTAGAGCTACAGGTAGAGCTGCAGGTAGAGCTACAGGTAGAGCTGCAGGTAGAGCTACAGGTAGAGCTGCAGGTAGAGCTACAGGTAGAGCTGCAGGTAGAGCTACAGGTAGAGCTGCAGGTAAGTCTGCAGGCAAGTCTGCAGGTAGAGCTGCAGGTAGAGCTGCAGGTAGAGCTACAGGTAGAGCTGCAGGTAGAGCTACAGGTAGAGCTGCAGGTAAGTCTGCAGGCAAGTCTGCAGGTAGAGCTGCAGGTAGAGCTGCAGGTAGAGCTACAGGTAGAGCTGCAGGTAGAGCTACAGGTTGAGCTGCAGGTAAGTCTGCAGGCAAGTCTGCAGGTAGAGCTGCAGGTAGAGCTGCAGGTAGAGCTACAGGTAGAGCTGCAGGTAGAGCTGCAGGTAGAGCTGCAGGTAGAGCTGCAGGTAGAGCTGCAGGTAGAGCTGCAGGTAGAGCTGCAGGTAGAGCTGTGGGTCCCACGCCTCAACACATACCTGAGTTTTTAGGTCACAGTTTTTAGGTTTGGTTCTGATCACCACAGCTGTCTGATGTTTTTTGGTAAGCCATGCTTTGGTATTTTAGGGGAATTTTAAAGAAGTTATGTTTTTATGAGCATATGTGTACATGCTGGCCCTACATCACACTCTGTGTTAGACAAACATTAAGGAGTGAGATAAAACCACTAATTTCCTAGTATCAGGTGTCTAGAACTTTTATTTTTGTTGCTGTGGTGTCAAACAAGTTTAAATAAGGTGTTTTTTTTTTCTAGATTCATAAAATTCTGTTAGTGACAGCTCTTCTTTTCTCCGAACTTCATCCTGATTCATCTGGTGTCTTTGTAAACTTTGAGGGTTAAATAAAGTTCCCAGGGTTTGAATAAAGCTCAGCTGCACATAGGAAGCTCTGACTGACTGTCCAGCCGTGGATCAGAGGGGTGAGGAGGTTAAATCTCTGAGCTCTCAGACCTCCAGGAGCTCATAAATATTCACAAACATTAAAGAGTCTCTCTGCAGGGCCCAGGGCCTCTGTATTCAGAGAGGAAACAGGAGACAGGAGAGGGGGGACAGGAGAGGAGAGAGGAGACGGGGAGACAGGAGAGGAGAGAAGAGAAGGAGAAGGGGAAACAGGAAAGGAGAAAGGGAGACAGAGGAGAGGAGAGGAGAGGAGAGGAGAGGAGAGGGGGAGACAGGAGAGGAGAGAAGAGAAGGAGAAGGGGAAACAGGAAAGGAGAAAGGGAGACAGGAGAGAGGAGAGGAGAGGGGGAGACAGGAGAGGAGAGTAGGGGAGACAGGAGAGGAGGGAGGAGAAGTGGAGACAGAAGAAAAGAGAGAGGCGAGGGGAGACAGGAGAGGGGAGACAGGAGAGGAGAGAGGAGAGGGGGAGACAGGAGAGGAGAGAAGGATTCATTCATATGGAAACTGGGACGATTGTTTATGTCCATCACCCAGAGGAAGCTGCTTTCACACATGCATTGCAGAAAATTTGTGGAACATTTTATTATGAAATTAGTCTAAATAAAAAGTTATATGGTAGATTTCTCTGGTTGAATTAGTCTCCTCTAAAGTGATGAAGAAGAGAACTATACTGTAACATTACTGTAGCTCTCTGGATTAGACGAGGAAGTTAACAATGACAAAAACCACACCAGTAAAAACCATAAATGTAAAAACATCAGTGTCAGCCCTTTCACTAATAAACAAAACAACAACAGAATAAACACTAATTTTCTCTTCTTTTATTTTGTCCCCTGGTTTTCCTTTTCCTGCCTCTTCTCCTCTTACTTCCTCTTCCTCCTCTCTCTGCTGAGTCTTAAAGACTCGCTGACCCGGCTGACCCACATGTCAGTATTTATTTATTAGATAATGACTCGGCTGGCGTCCCGCTCTGCGCTGCATGTAGGTCAGAGCTTAGACCCGGGCGGGCTAAGCTGAGGAGTCCAGGACCGGGCCAAGTCCTCCTCAGTCAGCAGGGACTCTGAGTTTATTCATCCAGTCCATCAGTTCCTTAACCTAACTGAGCTAAAAGTGTTATTATCATTCTAAAATCATGATACACCATGCTGGAGTCCAGTGATTTTCACTTCTGCCTCATAAAAATGTCTAAAGTTGTATGTTAAGTAACACTGAACAAGTAGGGTAGGAAGTTGGTGAAAAAGTTTACAAATGAACCTCTGAATTTTCAATTCAAGCACTTAAAAGCAACAGTTAGGGTTGGAGAAGTTAATTTATACACAAAAATTCTGAAAATTGTATTTTTAGAACAATATTTAAGTATTTTACACTGCAGTGAGTGTATAGATACAGAAGAATATTAGGGCCATTAAAAATGCCACGCATTTTCTTTAATTCAAAGAAAAAGTCAATATTCTGTAAAAAAGTCAGAATTCTGTCATTTTTCTGAGAATTAAAAAAAATGCATACCATTTTTTTAGTTAAATGTCCCTAATCCTCCATACATACTTAACTCACTGAGTGCCACTGACGTTAGGGGTGCACCGATTGCAATTTTCTGGCCGATCACCGATCTTTAAAAAGCCTGACCTGCCGATTCCGATTTTGGCCGATACCGATTTTTTTATAACTGACAGCATACACCTTCAATGTTCCAATCTTATTTTACTGAATAACACTGAACAATACCAGTGAAACAATACAAACTTGTTGTTTTAACTGCACATGAGGTAGTTCTCTCAAATATAAATGAAAAGTTTAAAGCATTGCTGTCCAAACTACTAAATAATATCAGCTCCTTTAGTCTTTCATTTTCCACATTTTAGTAGGTAGAGGCATATGAAACCAATCTTATCCACCGATCTTATTTTACAAGGATCGGCCGATCGCCGATCTCCCAAAATTAAGGAAATCGAGGCCGATACCAATCTTGGCCGATCAATCGGTGTACCCCTAATTGACGTATATATATGTCAAAGTCTTTTTCCGGCGGCTGGCACAAGGGGGTGCTCTCACGCTCCCTGTGAGTAATTTTGGGGCTTCTGGGATACGTAGTCGGAACACTACAGTTGGAGGAGATGGTAGATCAAAGCCACAGAGATCAGAGGTGGAGACCCTGGGGTCAAAAGCAGAGCGACCGTTACGGAGGTAATCTAAGCTAAAAGTCCTAAAATAGACGCTGGAAGGCACTTTAAACTTTAGCCTGAGAAATTGCTTACTCACTGAAACCGACACTGAACTTACATTCAGCAACATTCTTAAAACCAACCTGAAAGATTCGGGGCTTTAAAGAAAACATTCGGGGCTGAAGCCCCATAAGTCACGCCCTCGCTCCGCCCATGCACACGGCTGAAATATCAGCGGTGAGGAAATACTTGAAGCTTGAGAGTGAAAAAACTCCCAAAGCCACCTGCAGCATCTAAACTGAGGAGAAAGCTGCTACACTGAAGACACAAACTAGACTTTCAGAGGAAGGATGGGGCGACTGTGGCTTTAAAATCACAGAGAGACCGAAGCTGAAATCTGTGAATCAGAGACGTCTCTGTGCAGCAGAGGACAACAAAAACAGAAGCTGTGAACACTGAGTTGAAGCATCAGGATGTTTTGGCTCCATAAAGAACAGAGAGGTGTAAAAAGAATCCTTCACACCTCTAAAATCACCTGTCTGAATGTTTTCACACCTGCAGCCTCACCACAATCCCCCGGCCCGTTAAAGACCACAGCCCAGGACCAGGACCAACGACGCTCATCTATGAATCTGAGTTATTTTCTTATGTTTGATCCAAACGCAGACATTTATGACACAAGGAGCTGATTTATCTCAGGGTTAATGGAGGTCAAAGGTCAGTCCAGGTCCTGGTCTCTCTGCAGGGCGAGGGTCACGCCAACAGAACCTGAATCTGACTTCAGATCTGGAATCTGAGACATTTCCTGGAACAGGAGGTGTAACAAACATTCCTGTGAGAGCGTAAAGGAAACAACAGTCAGTAGAGGAGGAAGTTATTCAGGTGGAAGCTCAGACGGCGGCGGAGGAGAGGCGATGCACGAGACCGGACCCGCTCCTCCATTAGACGCCACTCTGTCCGCTCCATCCTGCCAGAAACCTGAATGGCAGCCTGCTGCTAAAAATAACCCGGGGCCGTAAAGAGCCCCATAAATCAGCAGAGAGAGGGACACGGCCCTGAGGAATCCTGGGTAAATCTCCCACAAGCCTCTGCTGGATGCCGTCACCGATCAGAGGACGGGCGATGCTTCCAGAAAACAGACAGGAAGTTCAAACTCAGCGGAGGTCAATGTGAAGAACACGGAGGGAATGGACAATGGAGCCTGACCTCAAAGAGAGAGAGAGAACTTTAAAACATAGATTTAGGTTTAATGATCCAACAAGGCCACCATCTACACCTTTAATCCATAAACCTACGTCTGTGACATCTGACAGACCGACCAGCTGAAGTCGGACTCAGAGTTTGGTAGATAAGTTCAGCTTCTTTTCCTCCTGCAGGAGAGGAAGAGGAGCTATTGAGACGTCTGCTCAGCAGAACTGAGTGAATCTTATTAAAACAGAGATAAATTAGAACTACCAGTCGTCTTGGGTGCAGCAGTGAGACTGCCACTCTCAGGTCACTTGCAATGTCCAGCTTTATGCACAGGTATGATGCTGCAAAAGGTCAAAGTGTGCCAAAGGCTCTGATGCCTTGCTAGTACTACTCCTTTTTCCATTCCAGTCCAAATGCTGGCTATGTCTTGGACTTGAACTTCAATAATGTTGTTGAACCTGAGGTGATGAATGAACCGCTCCTCTTCTACAGGTCTGAAGTACTCAGATGGTGCTGCTCAGCCCGGCCTTGCCTCCACTGATCCTTTCAGGGCTGCTGTAATGTCTTGACTTCCTTCACGTCTTCAGGGAGAATAGTTTCTAATGGTGAAGCTGACGGGGATCATAATAAACAAACAGAGCATTCTTGAGCAATTAGAAGCAAAGGAAGTTAAGGCACTGACCTTTGACCTCCACAATCTACTCAGATCCTTCTGAAGTCAGGATGGATGTGTGTGCAAAGTTTGAAGAAAATCCCTCAGAGTGTTTGTGAGCTGTCGCGCCCACCAGCATGACTAGGACAGACTCAAACATGAACCCTGTGACAGGGGCGTAGCTGAGGGATTCAGGGCCCCTAGAAAGAATTTTACACAGGCCCCCCTTAACCGGTTTGCCAAGCAACAAGTGTTGCCTCATTTTTACAGATATCACAGCAGTTTAATGTAGTTTTGAACCATAATTGAAAATGTATGACATTATTAAATAATGTGGCGCTAATGGCTCTTTAATGTCTTAGTTTTTCAAAATTATTCCCCCAGAAAACCTTCAAGTACAGGAAACTTTGACCCCAGAAATGATCCATTGTTAGTCACGTGAATCAGTTTGTTTCCCACGCTTACATAGTCGGCTTTAATTGTCAATTTTTAAATTTGTCTGTATTTTTTCATTGCCCTTATTTGCATGTTTTTGCCACTTGTAATCATTTTTTTACTGCTTTAAGCCCACTTTTGTCACTTCTTTTTGTCCAGTTTTTGACTCTATTATCCTGCTTTTTACTATTTGCAATTTTTTTCCCAATTTTTACCACTTTTCACCCATTTAAGCTGCCTTTTGCCATCAAATGCCACTTTTTCCAAAATGTTTTCCACTCTTTGGCTGCCTTTTGCCCATTTTAGTCACTGTCCATTCATTTTTACTTCCGCCAAGGAGGTTATGTGATCGGATTTGTTTGTTTGTTTGTTTGTTTGTTTGTTAGCAACATAACTCAAAAAGTCATGGACGGATTTTGATGAAATTGTCAGGAAATGTCAGAAATGGCATAATGAAGAACTGTTTAGATTTTGGGAGTGATCTGGATCACTGTGTGGATCCAGGAATTTTTTTAAGGATTCTGTACAATTGGGAGATAGGGCTAATGGTGGAGGTCTGTGCTATTACCACTTTACACCAGGAGATGGCGGACATGAGTAACTTCAATCCCAGCAGCATTTGTGGGTGTGTTTCTATTCAAAGTTTTGGAGTTTATAGAGTTTGAAAGACGCACGCCCGGTCGAGAGACGAGTCAGAGCATAACAGAGGGAAAGACAGCGAATTGTGGCGGGAATACTCACAATGCTGGGAGGAATAGAGGAATATTCACCCTCTGCCATGACTTCCAGTCGTCTGGTGAGACCATGGGTGCTTCTGTTTGCACCCGTAGCGAAGCCAATGCTTTGCCTCACCGTGTTTCCACCCCATCAGGGAGGGAGTAATCGGCGAATGCCGTGGTGGGGGGCACATGGGGACGGATCCAGGAATTTTTTATAGGATTCTTCACTATTGGTAGATAATGCTAATGACGGAGGTCTGTGCTCTCCGAGTGCTTTTCTAGTTTGTCATGTTTTTACTACTTTTTGACAATTTTTGCCACCTGTGACACATTTTTTTTGTCACTTCTCATCCACATTTTGCCACTTTCTGCCCTTTTTTTGCCACTTTTTCTCCCCCATTTTTGTCACATTTCCCCCAGTATTTGGCTTTCATGCCGATTTTGCCCCTTTTTGGCTGCTTTTTGACCATTTTGCCCCCTTTAACTTATTTTTAATTGCCACTTTAACCTGTTTTCACCACTTAGATTGTGGCTCTTGTAAAGGTATTTTCACCAATCTGGCTCTTTGGTTGAGCAGGGTTGAGTAATGCTGCTCTATCTGATACAAATTTCAGTTGCTGACTGATTCATTTAGTCACTTATGATTCAATAATGACACTAAATGCTAAGAAAGGCAAATAAAATCACACTTTTTATTGTGGGCTTCTCACAGGCCCCTTCCTACTGTGGGCCTGGGTAATAAGTACCTTTTTCCCCCGTGCTACGCCCTTGCCCCTGGTCTCAGCAGCGTGGAGGATCAGCTCCAGGGTTAATCTAGGTTTATGGGAGGAAAACATCCCAGCACTTTACTTTTCCACTACCAGGCTCCTCTATTTTACTGCTACTACAGCTCAACATTGATGTGGCCCTCTGTTAATGCAGACTCTGTTACTACAGATCACTGGGATTAAGGTCTGATTGGAAAAGACAGAGCAGAAAAATTGTCATAAATATGTTTAACAGAGACTCCTATGATGAAGAGTGAGGAGGAGGAGGAGGGCTCTATCACCCAGAGGAGACTGAAGAAGAATCATGTTAATGTGAATCATGTGAAACGTCATATGGAGCAGAGAGAGTCCTCTCAGCCTTTATAACTCTAAATACACCAGAAATACACAAACTCCAGCTAAACAAGGGTCCTGGTGGAGTTCTGGTCTCTGAACCACTCAGTTTAAATCCTGATGCTGCCTCACACACCAATGACCTTCACATTAGATCAGACCTGCACCCACAGCCCAGGTACCAGACCAGTATCAGAGTTAAAAATCTGGACCCGTGCATCCTTGGTCCCACTTAAAAACATAACGCCAGCTCCTCCCGTGTTTTTCCACTCCCTGTCCTGAAATAGCCGGCAGCAGCTTATTTTGGTCCACAGAATCTGGACTCTTGTTTTGTCTCAGAGGAGGAAATCCTGTCCCAACGCCCCCCATCCTGTGAGGAACTTTCCATTTCCTCCTTGGACGGGTCTCCATTGTCCCCAAGACCACAAACAGACACCTGAACCTGCTCACCTGGACCGCTAGCACAAACAGAGTCCTGATTAGATCACCACAGAGTTCTAAACCGCCGCGTGTTATGTAACGGGCTGGACGGTGCATTCTGGGTATTTTGCTGTCATGAGCCTGTCCAGAATCCCTGCAGCATTCTAGAGATTCAGAATTCACTAGAAGAGTTAGAACATGAGGCTCAGAGGCGTTGACCTTTAACCCCTAAAATGTTCACAGTTCAAATGGACATTTGTATGAGCCATGAAAACACAGGAATGACCCTTTAATGAATCAAACACACTAAAATCAGTCAGTAAACGCTGGTAAAAAATAAAGTCCTAATCAGACCTGGTCTGAAAGACCCGCCATGCTCCCCGCTGGGTGACATTCATGATTTAACACCAACAGAAAACCAAAGCAGGGTCAGGTGACGCGTCACACACCTGTCAGAGCTCCTGCCTCAGATTTAAAGAGACAGAGCACGCCGGGGCGGAGGATTACACCAGTCAGAAAATGAAATTATACAATATATGTTCTCATGTGACTGGGAGCTGACCGAGCCGTGGGGGGGGGGCAGAAGACGGATCAGTCCTGGTTTAGGCGTCTGTCTGCAGTCAGCTTTAATAGGCTTATACAGCACGGCCTTTCTCCGGATTATTCTCTGTGTCCGCGCTCACAAAGACGGGATTACATCCACAGATCTCAGATTATCAGCGCTGTAAAAGATCATTCACTCATCTACGGCTTAGACAAAGACGCAGGGATCAATATTAGTCCCATTAGACCGCACACATCTATGCTAACGGTTTCTACCTGATCCCAGTCTTTATGCTAAGCTAGGCTTCACAGCTAGGAGTTAAAACTGAAGTGAGTCTAAACTAAAGACTGGGAGAGAGCAGCACAAACGGTAAACTATCGGCCTTTATCAGCCCCAATAATTAATAGTGGGGATGCCGAGTAAGCATCCACATTACTGATATTCACATCGGCCATTTCTATTATTGTTATTATTATTATTATTCCGTGCCAGCTATCCCCGTTTAAACTTTAAAACTCTGTTTCTTCATCATTCGACTGCTATGACTTTTCTCTTTTCTAACTTTTATAATTTTTTAAATATTTAACTTAGTTTAAAAATGTTAAACAGATGGCAACATTTCACAAATCTGCACTTTTTTAATACTCCCCATAACTTTGGCATTCCTTGGGCTATTTTCACTACTTTACTATCATGCTCTTCAGCATCTTCTGCTCTTTTCAGCTATTTTTAGTAGATTTTTATACTATTTATACTTTTTTAACTATTTTGCTTTTTGCTGATTAAACTTTATCAAGATTTTTCTTTCTTAGTTGTTTACAATGGAGTACATGGGGAGACTTAGAGTGATGACATCATCACTAGAGTGCAGGAGGAAGGTTGTGAGAAGAGGCAGAACTCCTGAACAAACTACTCTACTGAAAAAAAAAATTTGGTCCACAGCTATTTTTATACCATATTCAGCTATTTTTAGGCTACTTTCAGCTATTCCTAAGCTATTTTCAGCTATTTTAGGCTACTTTCAGCTATTCCTAAGCTATTTTCAGCTATTTTAGGCCACTTTCAGCTATTCCTAAGCTATTTTCAGCTATTTTTAGGCTACTTTCAGCTATTCCTAAGCTATTTTCAGCTATTTTAGGCTACTTTCAGCTATTCCTAAGCTATTTTCAGCTATTTTTAGGCTACTTTCAGCTATTCCTAAGCCATTTTTAGCTATTTTTAGGCTACTTTCAGCTATTCCTAAGCTATTTTCATTTGGCTTATTTTATCCTTTTTTAACAATTGAATGCCATTTTCAGCTACTTTTATGCCATTTTATGCTATTTTTTTGCTATTTCAGCTATTTTCAGCAGTTCTTCCACAATTCAGCTCACAGCATTCCCACGCAATTTCAGCTGAAATTGCAATTTTGATCTATTGAAGATAAGATACAGTTTAAATATCATGTGTGTAAACATGAATCAGTGAAAGTGGCCTGGTCATGTTTGGATCATGTTTAGGTCATGTTTAGGTCACGTAGTGAAGGATGACGCTCTAATATCCTGTAATCATAGTGAGGTCAACCCTAATCTGCAGCTGATTCAGCCTGATGATCATCCCCATCATCTGACCTCTCTCTCCAAACACTGCCAGCTTCACCTGCTCAGGTGTGACGGCAGCACAAACAGACGCTCACGTTTTCTCACTGAGCCGGTTTCAGCCCGCTTCATTGTTGGATCAGTTTGAGGTATTTGAGCGGCGAGGGCAGAGCGGATCTGATGCCAGAGCAGCCGGAGTCCTGCCGGGTGAGATCACCGGTGCAAACTGTCTGCTGACATCACACTCTGCCAACACCGGGGGGAGGGGGGGGGAGGAGGGGGGCAGAGCAAACATCCTGACACAGAGCTGCTCCCACAGATACCAGCGCTGTGTTCAGGGAGTGTGGGAACAAATGCCCTCTGGTAAAGTGGAACATTTAAACTCTAATGGTTCTATTTGAACCAGCTTTCTCTCCACATTCTCGACTGATTTTCAGAGCACCACTTCCTGTTTGTTAACCCTTTTTATACACCGCTATGATTGCCAATGACGGCCACCAGAGGCCAAGGATTGTGTGCCAGTTTCCCAAAATGTTTGCCAACAGGAACCTGGCAGCCATGTGACCCAGATACATACTGAGCAGGTCATCTAACCAGGCTTTACCACCATCCATGGCTATAAAAAGATGCTCTGTGGCCACCATGTTTGATTCTGAACTGTAAGCCTTCAACACAAACATCCTGAGTCTTTAGTACCAGTGTTTCTGAAATGTTTTAGCAGCAAAAGAGCTTCAGTGGTGGGAATACTGACGCCACATAAACTCTCCATGGAGGCTCTGAGTCTGAACTTCACAACTATCACCTTAAAGCGGGAGCGTCCTGTTAGCTAGCAGGACGACAAACTCACACGGTGAAAACGGAGAATCTTAAAAGAGCTCCACAGCAAGAACTGCACTGCTTTAGAGACACTAAAGTGCTTCAGGGTTATTTGGACTTAAATATTAATACTGCTTTAGATGCATTTTTTTCTCCATTTGTTCCTTAAGTAGCTGCCACTGACAGCCACCAAACACTAAGAAAGAACTGGAAGCTAATTACCTTTAAAGGATGCAAATGTCAGCAAGGCGCTTACATGCACACTGATTATTATCTGGGTTCTGGACTTACCTGATACTCCAGTGCTCATAAAAATAGCACAATCCAGTTTTCTTAATCAGGTAAAGGGACAGAGACTAAAATTAGAAACAGCTGTTAAAACAAACACTCCAGCACAGCAGTGTTAATCTGGGTGACTGAAACTATGACTAAAAATGTTCATCGACAGCCTTTTTTTTCATGACTAAAACTAGACTAAAACTAACAAAAATAGATCTGTGATGACTAAAACTAGACTAAAACTAACAAAAATTGATCTGTGATGACTAAAACTAGACTAAAACTAACAAAAATTGATCTGTGATGACTAAAACTAGACTAAAACTAACAAAAATAGATCTGTGATGACTAAAACTAGACTAAAACTAACAAAAATAGGTCTGTGATGACTAAAACTAGACTGAACTTACAAAAATAGATCTGTGATGACTAGAACTAGACTGAACTTACAAAAATAGATCTGTGATGACTAAAACTAGACTAAAACTAACAAAAATAGATCTGTGATGACTAAAACTAGACTAAAACTAACAGAAATTGATCTGTGATGACTAAAACTAGACTAAAACTAACAAAAATAGATCTGTGATGACTAAAACTAGACTAAAACTAACAGAAATTGATCTGTGATGACTAAAACTAGACTAAAACTAACAAAAGTAGATCTGTGATGACTAAAACTAGACTAAAACTAACAAAAATAGATCTGTGATGACTAAAACTAGACTGAACTTACAAAAATAGATCTGTGATGACTAAAACTAGACTAAAACTAACAAAAATTGATCTGTGATGACTAAAACTAGACTAAAACTAACAAAAATAGATCTGTGATGACTAAAACTAGACTAAAACTAACAAAAATTGATCTGTGATGACTAAAACTAGACTAAAACTAACAAAAATTGATCTGTGATGACTAAAACTAGACTAAAACTAACAAAAGTAGATCTGTGATGACTAAAACTAGACTAAAACTAACAAAAGTAGATCTGTGATGACTAAAACTAGACTAAAACTAACAAAAGTAGATCTGTGATGACTAAAACTAGACTAAAACTAACAAAAATTGATCTGTGATGACTAAAACTAGACTAAAACTAACAAAAATTGATCTGTGATGACTAAAACTAGACTTAAACTAACAAAAGTAGATCTGTGATGACTAAAACTAGACTAAGACTAACAAAAGTAGATCTGTGATGACTAAAACTAGACTAAGACTAACAAAAATAGATCTGTGATGACTAAAACTAGACTAAGACTAACAAAAATAGATCTGTGATGACTAAAACTAGACTAAGACTAACAAAAATAGATCTGTGATGACTAAAACTAGACTAAGACTAACAAAAATAGATCTGTGATGACTAAAACTAGACTAAGACTAACAAAAATAGATCTGTGATGACTAAAACTAGACTAAGACTAACAAAAATTGATCTGTGATGACTAAAACTAGACTAAAACTAACAAAAATAGATCTGTGATGACTAAAACTAGACTAAGACTAACAAAAATAGATCTGTGATGACTAAAACTAGACTAAGACTAACAAAAGTAGATCTGTGATGACTAAAACTAGACTAAGACTAACAAAAATTGATCTGTGATGACTAAAACTAGACTAAAACTAACAAAAATTGATCTGTGATGACTAAAACTAGACTAAAACTAACAAAAGTAGATCTGTGATGACTAAAACTAGACTAAAACTAACAAAAATTGATCTGTGATGACTAAAACTAGACTAAAACTAACAAAAGTAGATCTGTGATGACTAAAACTAGACTAAAACTAACAAAAGTAGATCTGTGATGACTAAAACTAGACTAAAACTAACAAAAGTAGATCTGTGATGACTAAAACTAGACTAAGACTAACAAAAATTGATCTGTGATGACTAAAACTAGACTAAAACTAACAAAAATTGATCTGTGATGACTAAAACTAGACTAAAACTAACAAAAGTAGATCTGTGATGACTAAAACTAGACTAAAACTAACAAAAATAGATCTGTGATGACTAAAACTAGACTAAAACTAACAAAAATTGATCTGTGATGACTAAAACTAGACTAAAACTAACAAAAATAGGTCTGTGATGACTAAAACTAGACTGAACTTACAAAAATAGATCTGTGATGACTAGAACTAGACTGAACTTACAAAAATAGATCTGTGATGACTAAAACTAGACTAAAACTAACAAAAATAGATCTGTGATGACTAAAACTAGACTGAACTTACAAAAATTGATCTGTGATGACTAAAACTAGACTAAAACTAACAAAAATTGATCTGTGATGACTAAAACTAGACTAAAACTAACAAAAATAGATCTGTGATGACTAAAACTAGACTAAAACTAACAAAAATTGATCTGTGATGACTAAAACTAGACTAAAACTAACAAAAATTGATCTGTGATGACTAAAACTAGACTAAAACTAACAAAAGTAGATCTGTGATGACTAAAACTAGACTAAAACTAACAAAAGTAGATCTGTGATGACTAAAACTAGACTAAAACTAACAAAAGTAGATCTGTGATGACTAAAACTAGACTAAAACTAACAAAAATTGATCTGTGATGACTAAAACTAGACTAAAACTAACAAAAATTGATCTGTGATGACTAAAACTAGACTAAAACTAACAAAAGTAGATCTGTGATGACTAAAACTAGACTTAGACTAACAAAAATAGATCTGTGATGACTAAAACTAGACTAAGACTAACAAAAATAGATCTGTGATGACTAAAACTAGACTAAGACAAACAAAAATAGATCTGTGATGACTAAAACTAGACTGAGACTAACAAAAATAGATCTGTGATGACTAAAACTAGACTGAACTTACAAAAATAGATCTGTGATGACTAGAACTAGACTAAGACTAACAAAAATAGATCTGTGATGACTAAAACTAGACTAAAACTAACAAAAATAGATCTGTGATGACTAAAACTAGACTAAAACTAACAAAAATAGATCTGTGATGACTAAAACTAGACTAAGACTAACAAAAATAGATCTGTGATGACTAAAACTAGACTAAGACTAACAAAAATAGATCTGTGATGACTAAAACTAGACTAAGACTAACAAAAATAGATCTGTGATGACTAAAACTAGACTAAAACTAACAAAAATAGATCTGTGATGACTAAAACTAGACTAAGACTAACAAAAATAGATCTGTGATGACTAAAACTAGACTAAGACTAACAAAAATAGATCTGTGATGACTAAAACTAGACTAAGACTAACAAAAATAGATCTGTGATGACTAAAACTAGACTAAGACTAACAAAAATAGATCTGTGATGACTAAAACTAGACTAAGACTAACAAAAATAGATCTGTGATGACTAAAACTAGACTAAGACTAACAAAAATAGATCTGTGATGACTAAAACTAGACTAAGACTAACAAAAATAGATCAGTGATGACTTAAACTAGACCGAATGGGCACCTAAAAGTAGTCAATTTTCTATGCGGTACCATGCATTTGGTAATGACGCGTCAGCACAAAAATCTCTCAATCCTCTTTAAACACCGTGCTTTGCCCATTTATCTTGTGGATATCAACCGTGGAAATAAAGTAGATAAAGGGATACGTTTGTTCGCTCAGTCACCTAACAGACACTGAATTAAGGCACGGTGAGGACTGCCTAGTGTGGCCGTGTCCGTAAAGCTGCTCTCCATCTCTCTAACTTGGTGCAGCTGGCGCCGTATGAAGCGGTCTGTCAGGATGGATTCAGAGTGATTTTGAAGGAGTGACAGAGCCACAGGCTGCTCCTCGCTGCTAATTTCATCGCAGAATAAATCAATTTGCCACTTTCTGTTAACTTTTTGCAGTATACAAATATAACGTAATGGACCCTGTGTGTGACGTTTATGCTTCTGCGTGAACGGTCACGTGACTGATTGATGAGTGTGGAGCAGACTGCTCTTACCAGGGAAAGATGACGTCTTAGTTTTGTTGGAAAAAGAACTGCATGAGGAAAGAAGATGTGCAGTACACGTAGTTCATGGTAGAGGAAGTAGTTAGCTTACTTTCATTTGTAATACTTTAATTGGTATAATTTTATATCTTTTATTTATTTAGTCAGTTATTTTGACTCCATACTTTATTGTTCATGTGTTTTAAACTTATTCTCCCTCCATGGACCCCAACGCACATTTTTCCAAGAGGGTAAATTAGAGGAATAGGAGGTAGTGGGCTGGGTTTTAATATGTGCAATATAAAGAAAAACCACTGGGTAGTTACAGTAGTTTAGGTTTTCATGTTGGGGTAATTTTTTAAAAACACTTATTTAAACACTGATATTTGATAGTGTTTTGATATTGAAAATTCAGAAGTTTTGAGGTTATACTTAATTTATTAATGCATATTATTCACACTCAAAAGGTACCGTTGTGTACTGGTATCGGTTCACAGGTACCGGGAATCGGTACCGTACCGGTTCAAAGGCGAAAGGTACCCATCCCAAATTTGAGGGATATAAAATAGATGTGAGTCTTTTTAACTCAAGCACTACTCAGAATTGACCACTTTGATTGTATTTGTCCTCGTTTTGTCTTTCCACCAAACTATAGAAAGTATCGATAGTGGTATCGATAAGAACTCGAATCAATACGGAGTACCATCCCTACACGAGACCAAGGCGTCCACTGGTACGCCCCTCCAAATGCACCATGTGAGGATGCCTCAAACAAGACCTTAAACTCCTAATGCCTTCGTTTTAACATTTTTCTGCATGTTCTTGCTGCTGATTTCCTCCTGGACTCTTACACCCAGAGATGATGTTTGCAGTACGCTACCTGATCAACGATAAGCTGAAGCATGGAGTAGAGTTACTGGAGCCTCTTTACAAAACGTACATCTGATACAGTCAAAAGAGGAGAAACAGATGAAATTCAATGACATGAGGAGGGTATGATGTTCCAAGAAAGTCCATCATCAGGGCCACTCTGAGAGCATCACTGAGATGTTGAAGAATTACTGGATCACTGGAGTAAACCGTAAAAACCAACTCTCAGACGACCTCTACGGCGGTTATTTATGGCTCTTATTCGTCCTGTGAATGTTCCCTCTAATTCATAGCTCTCCTAAAACATCATTAATCTGTAAAGAAGCAGACCCAGCTGCTGGGTGATGCTGTTTGGGTGTGAACAGTTAAACATGGCTACAGACAGCCGCCATGACTCACAGCCTGAGCTACAACCAGCCAGAGTTTACTCACTTCACTCACTTCCTCCTGAGAGCATCACACGTGGAAATAAAACACAGCGAGCTCATCAGCAGAGCGTCAGCGCCATGGAAAAGCCTTTAAAGAGCTCCGAGGAACTTTTATTCTAGGGCATAGAGGAACTAAAATCCTGGGAGGAGACAGTACACCTGGAGTACTAAACTTGGACTCATTTTACCCAGCGTACTGTCTGCAAGGGAACGTGAAAACTTCTGCTTCTGTTTCTCTGATTTAACTGAGTATTTTTCACCTGCAGAGAGTCCATCATCAGGGTCAAAGCCACCATCACTAACCCTGCAGAGTCCATCATCAGGGTCAAAGCCACCATCACTAGTCCTGCAGAGAGTCCATCATCAGGGTCAAAGCCACCATCACTAACCCTGCAGAGTCCATCATCAGGGTCAAAGCCACCATCACTAACCCTGCAGAGTCCATCATCAGGGTCAAAGCCACCATCACTAGTCCTGCAGAGAGTCCATCATCAGGGTCAAAGCCACCATCACTAACCCTGCAGAGAGTCCATCATCAGGGTCAAAGCCACCATCACTAACCCTGCAGAGAGTCCATCATCAGGGTCAAAGCCACCATCACTAACCCTGCAGAGAGTCCATCATCAGGGTCAAAGTCACCATCACTAACCCTGCAGAGTCCATCATCAGGGTCAAAGCCACCATCACTAACCCTGCAGAGTCCATCATCAGGGTCAAAGCCACCATCACTAACCCTGCAGAGAGTCCATCATCAGGGTCAAAGCCACCATCACTAACCCTGCAGAGAGTCCATCATCAGGGTCAAAGCCACCATCACTAACCCTGCAGAGTCCATCATCAGGGTCAAAGCCACCATCACTAACCCTGCAGAGAGTCCATCATCAGGGTCAAAGCCACCATCACTAACCCTGCAGAGAGTCCATCATCAGGGTCAAAGCCACCATCACTAACCCTGCAGAGTCCATCATCAGGGTCAAAGCCACCATCACTAACCCTGCAGAGAGTCCATCATCAGGGTCAAAGCCACCATCACTAACCCTGCAGAGAGTCCATCATCAGGGTCAAAGCCACCATCACTAACCCTGCAGAGAGTCCATCATCAGGGTCAAAGAGACCATCACCAACCCTGCAGAGAGTCCATCATCAGGGTCAAAGCCACCATCACTAACCCTGCAGAGAGTCCATCATCAGGGTCAAAGAGACCATCACTAACCCTGCAGAGAGTCCATCATCAGGGTCAAAGCCACCATCACTAACCCTGCAGAGTCCATCATCAGGGTCAAAGCCACCATCACTAACCCTGCAGAGAGTCCATCATCAGGGTCAAAGCCACCATCACTAACCCTGCAGAGAGTCCATCATCAGGGTCAAAGCCACCATCACTAACCCTGCAGAGAGTCCATCATCAGGGTCAAAGCCACCATCACTAACCCTGCAGAGAGTCCATCATTTGAAATATAATCCCCAAGAAACCTTTAAAAAATGAACTTTGACCTCAGATATCATCCATTGCAAATCACATTAATCATTTCTTTCCTCACACTTACAGGACGCTTTTACTGTCAAACTTAATTGTCAACCTTTATTTTTTGTCTGAATATTTCCATTGCCCTTTTTTGACACTTTATTCCAATCTGACCATTTTTTGCACCTTTTTTCTCCCTATCTTGCCCCTTTTCAACAGTTTTTGCCACTCTTAACCACTTAGATTGTGGCTCTTGCAAAGGTATTTTTCAAAAATTTGGCTCCTTAGTTCAGCAGGATTGAGTAACACTGATCTAAGCCTTTTACCTTGATGATTATGGCTAAAGCATGGTTCATACTACAGATAAGATAATTATTGGCCTGATTCCCTCTTCTAACCAAAGTCAGCAAAAAACAGATTATCTGGCGGTTCTACGGATTATCTTCCTGGATTTATCAGGCGTGTTAAGACTGGTTTTATCCTCCATGAGATGATCAGAGCTGCTCCCATTTCATTAAATTATATACTATTATATATAATAACTCAATAGTTGTAACCAGAAACCCTGCTGTGTGGTGGGAACACTGAGGACAGCCGAGCATGCTCTCTGTGGCTTGTTATGTAGAGTGTAATGAAAACCAATCAAAAAGCAGGCTAACTGAAGGAGGAAGCACAGCAAACTCAGCCATGGCGATGATAGTAACACAAAGAAAAGTAGACAGATGTCAGAGATGGAGAAGCAAGAGACAGCATGAGTGTTTAACATGTCTGTAAAACAAGCCACAGTCAGACAGAGAGGACTGAGATCACCAAAACGTGGATGTAGCAGGGAGCTAACAGCTAGCTTATTCATCTGGTTTACTATAAAATAGTGTGTGATCGGCACGCCAGTAGTCAAGTGGTTAAGGCACGCGCCATGTACGCAGGCGACCCGGGTTCGAATCCGGCCTGTGGCACTATTTCCTGCATGCCTCTCCCCGCTCTCTTCCCTGCTTCCGACTCTATCCACTGTCCTATCTAATAAAGGCAAAAAGGCCAAAAATAAATCTTGGAAAAAAAAAAAAAAAATAGTGTGTGATCATGTGAGATTCCCCGTTCTGACAGAGCAGACTCTGGTTGTTGCACCAGGTGGACTGCAGTGCCGCACAGAGGTTAGAAGAGGGGAAGAAGGTTCCATTAGAGGGAGAGGTGTCCCACGCCTTAACCATCCTAGGAGAAGAGGGGGGGCTGGGTGTACACAATGGAGACTGGTGTGTTCCCTATACCTGCATACACCCTGCACTACACCACTGCACTAGACTAATAAATAATTATGACAGAAATGTCCTCTTAATGAGGCAAATACAGTCAGTACTTAGTCCAGGCTTCTTTAGCATGAATTACTGCATCACTGCAGCATGGAGGCGATCAGCCCGTGGCACTGCTGGGGTGTTACGAAGCCAGGGTTGTTGGCTCTGCTGTCCCTCATCCTCTTCTGGACAAAACCACAGAGATTCTAGAAGGCAGGGGTATCGAACTCAGTCACAGCAGGGGCCGGATTCTGGATTCAGGTCTAACCTGAGAGCCTACAGGGTCAACATTTAACTATAACTGTCAACCTCATTTTCACCAGAAATAACATATGAAAAACAGCACTGATGATAAATCATTTGGAAATTCAAAAAGTAAAAATAATAAGTTTAAAGGCTCAAATCTGAGATAAAAAGTTCCAATTTTTTAGTTCAAAAGATCAGAACACGATATTAAGAATAGAAAAATGTTTTTAAAGAGAAAATATATGAGGAGAAAGTTGAAATCATTAGTTTGAAAAGGTCAAAATATGAGCGCAAATTTAAAATCATGAGTTTAAAATTCAAAATATGACTTAAAATTCAGTAGTATTTAGTAGTATGACAGTTCAAAATGTGGGATTAAAAAGCCAAAATTAGGAGTTGAAAATGTCAAAATATGAGCTTGAATTCAAAATAAAAACCTAAAAAGTTAAAAAATATTACTTAAATTTAGAATTGGGAGTCTAAAAGGTCAAAATATGATATAACAAGTACAAATTATTAATTTAAAATGTCAAAATACGAGAGGAAAATTGAAATCATACGTTTAAAAGTCAAGATATGGGATTAAAAAGGTCAAAATATAACTTAAAATTTAAAATTGTGAATCTAAAAGATAAAAATGTGACATATAAAGTCCAAATTATGAGTTGAAAAGGTTAAAACATGAAATGAAAAGTCAAAATCATAAGTCTGTAATCTTCAGATGCAAAATTGAAATTATGAAATAAAACAAAATTATTTTTCCCCCACATTCTTGACTTTTTATGAAGTCTTTCTTATTCTTTAGTTTTTCCAGATTGTTATGGTTTAACAAGGATATTTTAAATCAACAAGGTTAAGATTACATTTTTATACTGGAGGAAAACTGCAGACCTCATACTGGTGGACCAGTTAGAATACAAAGATGATATGATCTTGCGGGCCAGATATAATGGTTTCATGGGCCGGGTTTGGTCCTCGGGTCTTGAGTTTGACACCTGTGCTATAAGGGCTTCAGCTCAGACCAGCTGGCTAGGCAGTACCTGCAGTGCCACAAGCTGATTGCCTTCATGCCAATAATTCATGCAAAAGGAGCCTGGACTAAGTACTGCATGCATGAATGAAGAAGGCTGTTACGAATACTTCTGTTTGGTAGAGAGGGTAAAACCAAGAACATCTCTCATCAAAGATGGCCACTCTGGGAGACTGGAGCTCACTCTCAGTCCTCCTGAGGTGACCTGGGACTAGCTGAAAGAAACAGGGGGGAAGAGAGGGTCCTTTTAGACCGTCCTGGCGAAGTGCTGGCTGTATACCGCCTACTGACCAGCACAGAGGACTTATGGGGGCCAAAACTCAGGTCAAAACTGGGTTTCTTCACTCAGCACTAAACTTTCAGTAGGGCACAGGTGTTGATTTTAAAAACATTCTGGTAATTTAGGAGACTGAATTTTGAGTTTTAACAATATAAAACCATAATTATGAAGAAAAATATTCCATTTCTCCATCTAAGATATATGAAAGTTACAGCTTTAAAAAAATCACTTTTCTATGATATTTCAGTTTATTTTAAAACAGAAATATTTCACTAGGGTGACTGTTCTCATAATAAAGCTAATACTGTTTAACTGTTCTCATAATAAAGCTAATACTGTTTAACTGTTCTCATAATAAAGCTAATACTGTTTTACTGTTCTCATAATAAAGCTAATACTGTTTTACAGTTCTCATAATAAAGCTAATACTGTTTTACTGTTCTCATAGTAAAGCTAATACTGTTTTACTGTTCTCATAATAAAGCTAATACTGTTTTACTGTTCTCATAGTAAAGCTAATACTGTTTTACTGTTCTCATAGTAAAGCTAATACTGTTTTACAGTTCTCATAATAAAGCTAATACTGTTTTACTGTTCTCATAGTAAAGCTAATACTGTTTTACTGTTCTCATAGTAAAGCTAATACTGTTTTACTGTTCTCATAATAAAGCTAATACTGTTTTACTGTTCTCATAATAAAGCTAATACTGTTTTAATGTTCTCATAATAAAGCTAATACTGTTTTACTGTTCTCATAATAAAGCTAATACTGTTTTAATGTTCTCATAATAAAGCTAATACTGTTTTACTGTTCTCATAGTAAAGCTAATACTGTTTTACTGTTCTCATAATAAAGCTAATACTGTTTTAATGTTCTCATAATAAAGCTAATACTGTTTTACTGTTCTCATAATAAAGCTAATACTGTTTTACTGTTCTCATAATAAAGCTAATACTGTTTTACTGTTCTCATAATAAAGCTAATACTGTTTTACTGTTCTCATAGTAAAGCTAATACTGTTTTACTGTTCTCATAGTAAAGCTAATACTGTTTTACTGTTCTCATAATAAAGCTAATACTGTTTTAATGTTCTCATAATAAAGCTAATACTGTTTTAATGTTCTCATAATAAAGCTAATACTGTTTTACTGTTCTCATAATAAAGCTAATACTGTTTTACTGTTCTCATAATAAAGCTAATACTGTTTTACTGTTCTCATAATAAAGCTAATACTGTTTTAATGTTCTCATAATAAAGCTAATACTGTTTTACTGTTCTCATAATAAAGCTAATACTGTTTTAATGTTCTCATAATAAAGCTAATACTGTTTTAATGTTCTCATAATAAAGCTAATACTGTTTTACTGTTCTCATAATAAAGCTAATACTGTTTTACTGTTCTCATAATAAAGCTAATACTGTTTTACTGTTCTCATAATAAAGGTAATACTGTTTAACTGTTCTCATAATAAAGCTAATACTGTTTTACTGTTCTCATAATAAAGTTAATACTGTTTTACTGTTCTCATAATAAAGCTAATACTGTTTTAATGTTCTCATAATAAAGCTAATACTGTTTTACTGTTCTCATAATAAAGCTAATACTGTTTTACTGTTCTCATAATAAAGCTAATACTGTTTTACTGTTCTCATAATAAAGCTAATACTGTTTTACTGTTCTCATTATAAAGCTATAGAGTTGATTACTGAGACACTGTCAGTCCTACGTCAACACCGGACACACTCTGCTGGGTGTCACCAGTTAACATGGTCACTCTTTCCACCGTAACACTGGGGCAGTTACCTGGCTCTCCTCTCGGTAACTCGCTCCAGACTACCAGCGGACCCCCTTCACTAGACCAGCTCAGTCCGGTCTGGTCTGTTTAGGTGGTTTTCTTACCGTAAACTCGGAGCCATCCCTGCTGCTGAGACACGCTGTCCACCAGGATCCGGTCCAGCAGCGGGTCCAGGAGGTTCAGTCCTCCGTGCAGAGAGTCCACGTCTCCTGCTGCTGAGTCCGTCTCCATGTCCACACGGGAGGAAAACTTGTCCCGGGTAAAATAACCCCTCCAGAAGAGTCCGTTAGCCCTCTAAGTATCCGGTAAAGTGTTCGGTGTTGGCGGTAAAGCGATAAAGTTACTCGGTAGCGGCGGGGCTGGCTCTTCAGTTAGCCGTTAGCTGAGGCAGCAGCAGCCGGTAGAGGAGCTCCAGCAGCCCGGCTGGCTCTCCCTCATTGTTCCGCCCTCTGAGGTGACTTAACCGGGTTAAAACTTCTCACTGACGGTGTCCGGGATTAACGGGGAGCTCTTTTAATTCCTGCCCTTTAAATACACACCCAGGAGCGGCTGTTAGATCCTCAGTGAGCCGCTGAAGTGAGCGGACTCCCGGTGTGGTCTGTAGGGCTGTCCCTCTCCCTGCTCACAGTCCCCTACACCGCCCCGGGCACGAGCCCGCGGGGGCGCGCAGGGTGTCGGGTTCATGTGTGGACAGACGAGAGCGCGCATTCTAGTCAGGATACATTAGGACTTTTTCTTTAGTCACTCTCTAGTCCGACAAGAAAATAGAAAAAGTTTGAGATTTTAAGAAAACTAGAAGCAAATATTTTTGGATGTCTGTTTGTTTTATATGACTGAATATAGGGCTAGTTAATACTGACCAAAAGTCGCATTTATAATTTAGCTGAGGTGCATTATACAATATATTATACAATATTTTTTATTTATCTATAATAGCCTAAGATATGATATTATGATATAATATATGATATATTTGATGTACAATAAGATACTTAATATAAGATCAAATACATGATATGATATGGGAAAATAAGTCTTGGACTTACATTTTCAGAGCTTACGCTTATCCATCCATCATCCATCATCCATCCATCCATCCACCATCCATAATCCATCCATCCATCATCCATCCATCCATCCATCATCCATCATCCATCCATCCATCCACCATCCATAATCCATCCATCCATCATCCATCCATCATCCATCCATCCATCCATCATCCATCCATCCATCCATCATCCATCCATCATCCATCATCCATCATCCATCCATCCATCCATCATCCATCATCCATCCATCCATCCACCATCCATAATCCATCCATCCATCATCCATCCATCCATCCATCATCCATCATCCATCCATCCATCCACCATCCATAATCCATCCATCCACCATCATCCATCATCCATCATCCATCCATTCATCCATCATCCATCCATCCATCCATCATCCATCCATCATCCATCATCCATCATCCATCCATTCATCCATCATCCATCCATCCATCCACCATCCATAATCCATCCATCCATCATCCGTCCATCCATCCACCATCATCCATCATCCATCCATCATCCATCTACCATCCATCCATCATCCATCCATCCATCCATCCATCATAAATCTAGCCATCCATCATCCATCCATCATCCATCATCCATCCATCCATCCACCATCATCCATCATCCATCATCCATCCATTCATCCATCATCCATCCATCCATCCATCATCCATCCATCATCCATCATCCATCATCCATCCATTCATCCATCATCCATCCATCCATCCACCATCCATAATCCATCCATCCATCATCCGTCCATCCATCCACCATCATCCATCATCCATCCATCATCCATCCACCATCATCCATCATCCATCCATCCATCCATCCATCCATCCATCATAAATCTAGCCATCCATCATCCATCTACCATCCATCCACCATCTACCATCCATCCATCATCCATCCATCCATCCATCATCCATCCATCCATCCATCATAAATCTAGCCATCCATCATCCATCTACCATCCATCCACCATCTACCATCCATCCATCATCCATCCATCCATCCATCATAAATCTAGCCATCCATCCATCCATCCATCATCCATCCATCCATCCACCATCTACCATCCATCCATCATCCATCCATCCATCCATCATAAATCTAGCCATCCATCATCCATCTACCATCCATCCACCATCTACCATCCATCCATCCTCCATCCATCCATCCATCCACCATCTACCATCCATCCATCATCCATCCATCCATCCATCCATCATAAATCTAGCCATCCATCCATCCATCCATCATCCATCCATCCATCCATCCACCATCTACCATCCATCCATCATCCATCCATCATCCATCCATCTACAACATTACTAACCAAGCACTTCGTCATATCCAGTATTTATCTCTACAGCTCAGCTGTCGGTGTTTGACTCAGTATTTTCTTTATAGAAATAAAAAACAGAATCAGTTCTCAGTATTTAATGAAAGCTGCCGTATAATGAGCTATGAAGCAGTCAGTAAAGTGTTTTCCTGCAGAATCAGCCCATCCAGCTCCAGATAACCATGCTGGATTATTAATACTGACATGTTCAGTTCATTTTAAATGGGCCTTTAGTTTTTGTATGCTGTCATTGAACTTTCGTTGCTTCAGATAGTAAGAATGAATAAAATATCAGCCAAAGAAAAAGAGATTTTAGCATCACTGCAGCTCCAGAAACAGCCTTGTGATGATGAGTAAACTATTCCACGTTCTCAGCAGTGTTTGTGGCAGTGTTTGACAAGAACAGCACCTGTGTACTCAGATCTCTGTTTATTCATCTGTTCTGTTCTCAGACAGATTTAGAAGTGAGTGAGAGCACAGAAGAGTGGATAAAACTGTAATTACTCATAAAAATATTAAAAACAAAGGGAGGATGTAAAACAGACAGCCGATCTCTGTTTAGATCCATAATCAAACATGTGACCAAAAACAGTTTTCTTCTGTCTCAACTGTCCAGCAGGAGGAGAGGATGAACTGACAGCTCTCTGACGCCACCTGCTGCTCACTGTAGGTCAGTACAGGAGATTAGCTAAAGCAGGGTTCCTCAGCCCTGTGCACCAAAGAGCCAAAGTGTTGAAAAATATCTTCACAAGAGCTGTCGTAGTGGAGAAAAACTGTAAAAATGGGTTCAAGTGGCATAGAAATAAGTCGAAGGTAGCAAAAAGAGGGAACAGCAGCAAAAAGTGGCAAAACAAGGAGAGATGTGACAAAAAAAATGAGTTACAGGTGGCAAAAATGGTCAAAAAGGGGCACAAACAGCAAAAAATGGACTAAAACAGGAAAATAAATGGCAAAAAGGTGGGAAAAATTGGCAAAAAAAAAGTAAATGGGGCAAAAATGGGGGGAAGTGGCAAAAAAGGGGAAACAATTGCAAAAAGCAGGATAAAAGAGGCAAAAAATGGTTTAAAAAGGGTAAAAATTGGATAAAAATAGCAAAATTGGGAAAAAAGTGACAAAAATAGGTGAGATGTGAGAAAAAACAGTTACAGGTGGAAAAAAAATGTCAAAAAGGGCAAGAATGATCACAAAGAAATAGAGCTAAAAGTGAATAAAACAGGACAAAAAGTGGTAAAAAATGGGGCAAAAATGGAGGGAAGTGGCAACAAAGGGGAAACAATTGCAAAAAGCAGGATAAAAGAGTCAAAAAAACTGTCTATAAAGTGTAAAAATGGGATAAAATTGGCAAAATTGGGCAAAAAAGTGACCTACACACCTACATAGGGCAAAAAAGTGACAAAATAAGTGGCAAACATGGAATGAAAGCAGTAAAACTTGATTTAAAATGGCAAAAATGGTCAAAAAGGGCAAAACCATCGCAAAAAAATGGATCTAAAAGTGACTAAAAGAGGTAAAAGTGGCAAAAAATGGGGCAAAAATGGAATGTTTATTCACAATAAAACATAAACTACATATCAGATGTTGATAGTGAGATAGTTTACTGTTATATTTTGAATTTGATGGCAGCAACACGTCTCAGAAAAGTAGGGACAGGGCAACAAAAGGCTGGAAAAGTAAGTGGTACTAATAGAAAACAGTTGATGGAGTATTTCAACTAATTAGGTTAATTAGCAACAGGTCAGTAGCATGACTGGGTAAAAAAGGAACATTTTAGAGAGACAGAGTCTCTCAGAAGTAAAGATGGGCAGAGGTTCACCAGTCTGTGAAAAACTGAATCTAAAAATGTGGAAGAATTTCAGAAAAAAAGCTCATTTAACATGGACTGAGGAAACATGGAAAACTGTTCTGTGGTCAGAGAAAACATGGAAAACTGTTCTGTGGTCAGAGGAAACATGGAAAACTGTTCTGTGGTCAGAGGAAACCTTGGACGCCGTGTCCTGTGGACTAAAGAGGACAGGGAGCATCCAGCTTGTTCTCCTGGCTCAGGTCTAAAGCCTGCATCTCTGATGGTATGGGGTTGCATTAGTGCCTATGGCATGGGCAGCTCTAACATCTGGAGAGGAACTATCAATGATGAAAGTAGAGAGAGCTTTTAGAGACACATATGCTCCCATCCAGACAACATCTCTGTCAGCAAGACCATGATAAACCACAGACCACATCCATCACAACAGCATGGCTTCACAGCCTGTTCATTCCACATTCCAGTAATCATCAGCAGAGAGCGGCCTATCTGTAAAACCTCCCACAAATCTTCCATTAACTTTAATAATCTCAGATCTGTCCCTAAAACTCACTTACCACAAAATCCTACAGTTAATCAGCCCCCCCTTACCATAAACATGGCCCTCTTAAACGTCCGCTCTCTGCTGAACAAGACTTTTATTATAAATGACCTGATTTTAGAGCACAAACTTGACTGCTTATTTTTAACTGAAACATGGCTGGGTGCAGATGCACCAGTTGTTCTCACTGAGGCCTCCCCACCTGATTTTAACTTTGCATTTTCAACTAGGAGTGGTAAAAGGGGAGGTGGCACTGCTTCTATTACTACAAACACTTTGCCAACCAAACCTATTTTATTTGAACATTACACAAGTTTTGAACACCACTCTATTGTTTTTAACAACCCTACAATTTTATGCGTGACAGTGTACAGACCACCAAAAAGGTGCAGTCTTTTTATCCCACAATTTTCAGAGTTTTTATCAATTTTACACAATTCTTACAATATGATTATTTTAATCGGTGATTTTAACCTGCACATAGATAACATTTTAGACCCTGTTGCAAGTGAATTTTTAAATATTCTTAACTATATGGATTTTACTCAGCACGTCATGCAGCCAACTCACAACAGGGGACACACTCTGGACCTGGTCCCCACCTATGGCCTGTCCACCAGTGTGTCGTCTGTTGTTGACTTGGCTGTCTCTGACCACTACTGTGTGTTTTTTAATATCACCGTTTTTATCCAGCGTGAGACCTCTGTGAGAACTGTGAGGAAGCGTCATCTGACCCCTGAAGTGGCTGCAAATTTTATTCAAGTTTTAGAAAAATATCCTCCAGTTGTTTTACCTGCCCCCTGTGATTTTATCGTTGATAATTTTACCAGTAGACTTCAATACGCACTTAATTCAGTTGCTCCACTTAAATTGAAAAAGGCTCGCCCTAAGCCTATAGCCCCGTGGAGAAATGAAGTCAAAAAACTGAAAAGAAACTGCAGAGCGGCAGAAAGAAAATGGAGGAAAAGTAAAATAACAGTAAATTTTCAAATATACAATGAACATCTAAAAGCCTACAATTATGCAGTCAGAAATGCCAGAAATTCATACTTTGCTAAAATAATCACAAACCATAAAAATAACCCAAAAGTTCTCTTCTCCACCATTGACCATCTTTTTAACCCTGATTTTATTCAACTTCAAATAACCCCCTCAAACACTCTGTGTGAGGAGTTTGCAGCCCACTTCGGGGGAAAGATTGACACTATCAGATGTCATATTTTATCCAGCCGAACCTCTGCTTTTAACACGTCTGAGTTTTTATCTTTACCAGAGGAAACACTGGACAGTTTTGTCCTGGTTAATGCTGAGATGCTTGATGAAGTTTTCTCCTCAGTGAAGCCCACCACATGTCTTTTAGATCCAATTCCAACCTCATTTTTTAAGTCATTTTATGGATCTTTTAGAGACGAGCTTTTAAACATGATGAACTGTTCACTTCAGACGGGGGTCTTTCCCGCTGCCTTTAAAGCGGCAGTGGTGAGGCCCCTGTTGAAGAAGAGCAATTTAGATTTTAATGACTTTAACAATTACAGACCAGTGTCTAACTTACCATTTTTAAGTAAAATTTTAGAGAAACTTGTTTTTATTCAGCTGAATTATTTTTTAGACACACATGGTGTTCATGAAGAATGTCAGTCTGGTTTTAGGGTAAACCACAGTACAGAGACTGCCTTGACAAAGATTTTAAATGATTTTACATTAAATTATGATTCACAAAAGGTGACGGTGTTGGTTCTGCTGGATCTAAGTGCTGCCTTCGATACAGTAGACCACACTATTCTTTTAAATAGACTCAAACATCTGGTCGGCCTCTCTGGTACTGTGCACAAATGGTTTACTTCCTACCTCACAGACAGAACATTCATGGTAAGTGTAGACACATGCTCCTCCAAAGTCCATAAAATCACATGTGGTGTGCCCCAGGGTTCGATTTTAGGTCCTGTGCTTTTTAACCTGTACATGCTCCCTCTTGGCGGTGTCATCAGGAGACATGGAATCAACTTCCACAGTTATGCTGATGATACACAGCTTTACATCTCCATGTCTCCTGATGACACCAGGCCAATGGATGCTCTTTTTAACTGCATTTTAGATATCAAATCCTGGATGGCAGAAAACTTTCTCCAGCTTAACCAGGACAAAACTGAGGTTTTAGTCATTGGTCCTGAGACCTTGAGAGAGAAAATTTTACCCAAACTACAAGCACTGTTAATCCATCATCACAAGTGAAAAACCTGGGTGTAATTTTTGACTCTGAGCTGACTTTTATTCCACACATTAAGAACGTAACAAAAGTAGGTTTTTATCATCTAAAGCACATCGCCAGAGTCCGCCCCGTTCTCTCTCAGGCCAACACTGATGCACGCCTCTGTCACCAGTATAGACTACTGTAACGCCCTGCTCTCTGGTCTTCCCAGAAAGAATATTTCAGGTCTACAATTACTCCAAAATTCAGCAGCACGTGTCCTGACTAAGACCAGAGGGCAGGCCCACATTACACCAGTTTTAGATTCACTGCATTGGCTCCCCGTGTGTTTTAGGATGGATTTTAAAGTTCTTTTACTGGTTTTTAAATGTCTTAATGGTCTTGGACCTTCTTATCTTTCAGAACTGCTTTTACCTTATGAACCCTCGTGGATCCTGCGCTGCTCTGGCAGTGGGCTCCTTGTCATTCCCAAGGTCAGGACACACACTCACGGCGAGGCGTCTCTCCAGAACTACGGCCCTCGTCTATGGAACAGCCTGCCAGAGGACCTCAGGGCCGCAGAGAACGTTCATGTTTTTAAGAGCAGGCTCAAGACACACCTTTTTAGCTTAGCTTTGGATTAATATTTATTTTATTGATGATATTTATTTATTTTAGGCCTCCAATTTGTATTTATTTATGAATTTTATTCTTCTCCTACCTTAATTTTTTAGTTATATTTTAGTTCTTGGCTTTTATTCATATTTTAGCTTTCACTTATTTTTATCCTTTTATCATTTTTAGGATCTCCAGTGTTTCCTCTGGGGGGGCCCTCTGCACCGGGAGCGGTGGTCGGCTATGGCTGCAGGGGTCTGTCTCGTGGGTTCCTGGTGGAGGTTTGGTGTCTCTGCCTCATCCCTCCTCTGGGTCCTGCGTCGGTGTCCTGTAGCTGTGGGTGACTCGCTGCTCCTGGTGCAGACGGCCCCTCTGATGGCGCTTTCTCAACTGGTTCATCTGTACTCAGCCTCTTGTACTCAGCCTAATGTCCACTATTTGTGTGTGTGTGTGTGTGTGTGTGTGTGTGCGTGTGTGTGTTTGTGAAACTGCGTGTGTGAGTGGGTGTGAGTGGGTGCACATGTAACTGTTGTCTGTAGGGTGGTTGCGGGTGTGTGGGTGTGAGGGAATGACTCTAATTGTCTATATTACGCAAAAGGTGGGGGTGGGTGGGTTTGAGGGAATGTTTTTAATTTGTCCATGTACAGCACTTTGAGTTACATGTCATGTATGAAAAGTGCTTTATAAATAAAGTTTGATTGATTGATTGATTGAGTCCGGGTCCTGAACTGGTCTGCCTGCAGTCCAGACCTTTCACCAACTGAAAACATTTGGAGCATCAGAAAAGGAAAAATCCAGCAAAGAAAACCCAGCTAGAATCCTACATCAGACAAGAATGGGACAACATTCCTCTCCCAAAACTCCAACAACTGGTCTCCCCAGTTCCCAGACATTCACAGACTGTTGTTTGTGTCTTTATCTCAGATGAGGTTAGGCTGATATTAGCTACAGTGTCTAAGAGCACTGACCCTCCTGGATGTTTTACTCTTTTATTAATTTTATAAATAAATTATGGTCAATAGAATTTGACTTTTATAACAAAAAAAACTCTTTAATGTCAAAATGAAAACTGATTTCTACAAAGTAATGTCAGTTAGATAAAATTCTAAAGACACCTGTGTCTGGAAGGTCCACTCATTGGTTCATCAGTACTCATGGCTACCATTACACCATGAAGACAAAAGAACACTCAGAGAAAAGGTGATTGAAACATCTAAGTCAGGGGATGAAGACAGAAACATTTCCTCAACTCCCCCAGAGTTCAGTAGAGAAAGACACCGTTAAAGAAAACTCAGATTCAGTCTGGACTAGAGTTCACCAAAAGGACTGTGGGAGACTCCATGGTCCAGAGGAAGAGAGGTCTTTGGTCTGATGAGACCAGAATGGAGCTTTGAGACCATCAGACAAGACGCCAAACACTGACATCACCACAAACACACCATCCCCACTGTGGAGCACGCTGGTGGCAGCATCATGATGTGGGGATGCTTCTCAGCAGCATCATGATGTGGGGATGCTTCTCAGCAGCATCATGATGTGGGGATGCTTCTCAGCAGCATCATGCTGTGGGGATGCTTCTCAGCAACATCATGCTGTGGGGATGCTTCTCAGCAACATCATGCTGTGGGGGTGCTTCTCAGCAGCATCATGCTGTGGGGATGTTTCTCAGCAGCATCATGCTGTGGGGGTGCTTCTCAGCAACATCATGCTGTGGGGATGCTTCTCAGCAACATCATGCTGTGGGGGTGCTTCTCAGCAACATCATGCTGTGGGGGTGCTTCTCAGCAACATCATGCTGTGGGAGTGCTTCTCAGCAGCATCGTGCTGAGAGGATGCTTCTCAGCAGCATTGTGCTGTGGGGATGCTTCTCAGCAGCATCATGCTGTGGGGATGCTTCTCAGCAGCATCGTGCTGAGGGGATGCTTCTCAGCAGCATCATGCTGTGGGAGTGCTTCTCAGCAGCATCGTGCTGAGGGGATGCTTCTCAGCAGCATCGTGATGTGCGGATGCTTCTCAGCAGCATCGTGATGTGGGGATGCTTCTCAGCAACATCATGCTGTGGGAGTGCTTCTCAGCAGCATCGTGCTGAGGGGATGCTTCTCAGCAGCATCGTGATGTGCGGATGCTTCTCAGCAGCATCATGATGTGGGGATGCTTCTCAGCAGCATCATGATGTGGGGATGCTTCTCAGCAGCATCATGCTGTGGGGATGCTTCTCAGCAGCATCATGCTGTGGGGATGCTTCTCAGCAGCATCATGCTGTGGGGGTGCTTCTCAGCAGCATCATGCTGTGGGGATGCTTCTCAGCAGCATCATGCTGTGGGGATGTTTCTCAGCAGCATCATGCTGTGGGGATGCTTCTCAGCAGCATCATGATGTGGGGATGCTTCTCAGCAGCATCGTGCTGTTGGGGTGCTTCTCAGCAGCATCATGATGTGGAGATGCTTCTCAGCAGCATCGTGCTGTTGGGATGCTTCTCAGCAGCATCATGCTGCGGGGATGCTTCTCAGCAGCATCATGATGTGAAGATGCTTCTCAGCAGCATCATGATGTGGGGATGCTTCTCAGCAGCATCATGATGTGGGGATGCCTCTCAGCAGCATCATGATGTGGGGATGCTTCTCAGCAGCATCATGATGTGGGGATGCTTCTCAGCAGCATCATGATGTGGGGATGCTTCTCAGCAGCATCATGATGTGGGGATGCTTCTCAGCAGCATCATGATGTGGGGATGCTTCTCAGCAGCATCATGATGTGGGGATGCTTCTCAGCAGCATCATGCTGTGGGGATGCTTCTCAGCAGCATCATGATGTGGGGATTTGTTAACTGTTGTATTCTCTTCCGCTCATAAAAATCAATACAGACATTTTAAAACATTGTCAGGGGAGAGGAGGGGAAGAAAAGAGGGAAAGATACGGATGCAGTGGATTTGTTCGTCCTCTTTTTTGCTTGATAAGGATTTTTGGGGATTCTATTTTATTTAAACCTTTTTAAGATTGTTGAAACAAACAGAGCTTTAGGCCCCTCCTGTCCACATTATCTAAGCAGTTCTGATGTGGGTTAGTTCTAATGACCATAATGATCCTGTCTGCTGTAAGAAGACATGAATCTACACTGAGGTCAGCTTTCACTGTTGACTTTATAAAATAAATGATCTGCCTTATTCTTGGTATATTTCTCCTATATTTCTCTCTATGGTCCCCTCGGGTCTTCAGCTGAATAATTAACCCTTTATTCACCATCAGAATTATTCCTGGTTCTCGAAATGGTCAGACATCAGAACAGTCTCTCATTGGTTGTTTCTCCTGATCCTGGAGTCTGAGTCTGAGCTGAACCAGCAGCAGATGAGCAGCAGGGGGCGCCACCTGTCCTTATAAACACCACAACGGGCCATTATCAGAGGTGAATATTGATTTAAACTCTCTTTAAATGGTATTTCTGTTTTGAACTGACTGATTTTAGGAAGATGGGAATGTTTATTATTATATTTAGATTTAAAATGATGAATGTGAAGCAGACAGAGCTGCTGCTGCTCCTCTCTGCTCTCAGTAATGCCATCTTCACTCTTTATTCACTATTTTCTCAGGATTTTAATCTCCAGGCAGTTTTAGCTCTCCTACCAATAACCCTCCACATGAAGGTGAGGTTTATGACCAGAACAGGACGGATGCATTCATCTCTCAGTAGATTTACTCAGGATTTATCCTGTCCTCTGCTTCCTCTGCTGTTTTAGTTAAATCAGTGATTTTATTTTAACTTCAGTTTAACTCAGAGGAAGAATGTTACTTCATTATATTCCTAAAGGAACCGAGTACTGAGTAGAAATAAGCACTAAAAGAACCTCAGGTCTCCTCTAGAAGACGTCATTCTGCCGTTTATCAGACGGGATCGTCTTTTTTACACAGAGACAGAGAAATATAAATCCATTTTCATTTTGGGAAAAATTTATTCTATAAAAGCAGAATTTAAAACTGCTGGGAAGGTTTGAAAACAAATCTTAAAAGTGTTTGAAAAGGGTTTGACTGTGACCTTTAAAGCTGAACTGGTCAGTTTATTTTCTGATGGATTTATTTCCTGGTTAAAACCAGACAGAAAAAAAGGAGAAACTCTTATTATTCCGATTTTTTTGGGCATTTTTGTGGGGGGGGGGTGGTGGTGGTGGTGGGGGGCTTCGAGCCGGATTCGAACCTTGGCCCGTGTACATGGGGAGCGCCTTTAACCACTCAGCCACCTGCTCCCCCTGATTTTTGTTGTTTTTTTTTTACCAACAATGGAAAAAAACAAAAAAACAAGGCGTTATTCTGCTGTTCTGTTCTTGACTGAAAACGAAAAAATGGAAAAACAAGCTACTTTTTGTTTGTTTGTTTGTTTGTTTGTTTTTTCATTCTGGTCACAAAACAGAAAAACAAATAACAACATTTTAAAAAAAAGGGTCCCATTTTTTTTTCATCATATTTTTGTTTTTTCATTTAATGGAATTCTTGAGGAACAGGAAGTCATGTGACCATTGGGAAAGGTAAGCATTTCAAAATAAAAGCCTTCATGTCAAATCAAGAGCTGCTAAGACAATAAAAGGTCATTAAATTACAAACCATTTAACTGCCAGCACGTTTCTAATTTAGATGATTAATTGTAGGTTGTATAAAGAGCATTCTGGCCTTTTGTAACGCTGTGAAACACGGTAGATGGCTCTTGCTCTGTTAGAGGCACCTCAGCGTTCCAGTCATAATCAGTTATCGATGCTTCCTGATGTCCTTGTTTGTTTGTTTGTTTTTTACACTCCTGCTGTTCTCAGTGTGTCAGACATTATAAAACTTTACATTTGTGTTTGGAAATAAAGAGATAAATTAAACGTCCACTATCCTCTAATGGGAGATGTGTGTAAACTGGAAATTTTCTACTGCACTGAACCAAAGTTAGCAGCTTCCTCTCCTTCTAACATTTCTGAAATGACAAACATAAAAATGTCCTTTTTCACTGAGAAACAGCTGTTGTTACACTCTGCATGTCAGAGTTCCTCCGTTTTGTTCCTATTCCACAGTATCTAAATTATTATTGATTATTGGACATTTATAACTCCATTCAGAATCTCCCACCACATCATGATGCATCTAAGAATCAATCTTCCTCCCTTCTTTTATTAGAAGTGGCAAAGAAGCAGCAAAAAGTCTCAGAGAAGTGGTAAAAGAGGCAAAAAATGGCAAACAAGTGGCAGAAATGGGTTATAAGAGGAAAAAAGGCGACAAAAGTGGATTTAAAGTGTTCAAAAAGTCACTAACCTTGGGTTAAAGTTGCAAAAAATGGCAGAAAAATGGTAAAAGATTGGCAGATAACAAAAAAAGGACCAGAAATTGGTTAAAAGTTGCAAAAAGAGATTGAAAATTATAAAAGAAACAGGCAGAAATTGGTTAGAAGTGGCAAAAAGTGGATAAAAAGTGACCAAAAAGAGACTAAACTCAGGTTAAAAGTGTGAAAAAGTGCCAGAGAAGGTTTAAAGTGGTAAAAAGCAGTAAAAAGTGTCAGAGACGTGGTAAAGAGGGTCAAAATGGCAAAAACAAAGAGAAATATACCAGCAGACATGGGTCTACAGTTGAAAACATTGTTAAAATGGGCTGTAAGTGACAGGAAGCATCAGAATAGTGGCAGGGTTGGGTTACAAGTGGAAGAAAAGGCAAAACTGGGTCAACAGTTGCAAAAATGTGTTAAAAATAGCGAACAGCGGAGTTAAAATGGGCTATAGGTGGCAAAAAATGGTGGAAAAGGATGAAAATGTGTTATAAGGGGGCAGAAATAAACATGTTTACCATCAGACCCTATAGAAGATGTTTTAAATTAACTTGTGTAGGGCAACGTTGACAGTTTGTTAGCTAACTTTGTAATCTCTCTGCTGTTTTCTGACAGTCGTGGTTTTCTCTGATCGGCTGCTGACAGCAGAAAACGAAGAGGATGACCATGAAGAGAGATGAAGATGGTGAGGAGGGTTCACCGGACCTGGTCTTTCAGGGTCGACCCACTTCACCTCTGAACCAGACAGACATCCGGGATCCAGGATCAGAAAAACCAGGACCAGGACCTGCAGAAACTAGAATCTAGACTTGTGTGTATTCTGGGGTGACAGAAACAGAGCAATCACATTTACACCTCTGAGCTCTTCCTCTGTCCCTCTGATGTGTTCAAAGTTTCACCTTTAGAGAGACAGAGGTGAGAGAGTGAGGCGTTGATGAAGATCTAATCACAGCTGACTGGGAGATAATCCACTCAGCTCATCTTCATCAGCTCTTCATCAGGATCCTGGTCCAGGGAGAGAGTCCTGGGACCCTAACAGATGGACTGAATAAAAACCACTCCCCTTAAAGCAACAACAATGATATTATTTATAACTTATTTGATTTATTACTGATGTGGTCTGATGCAGACATTTACCCCCTCTACCTTTTTAAAGCAGTGATGACGGTGGACGGGCACAGCGACGAAAACTCTGCCACAGTGAAGCTAAACTTAGATTACTGGTGGAAAAATGACTGAATAACCGAGAAATCATGCAAAAAAAAGGCAATATCTGGTGAAAAATGGGTCACAAGCTACTAAAAAAGGGGAAAAGTTGGTTTAGAGTGACAAAAAAGTGGGTAGAAATGAATTTCAATCTGCATAAAATAGTAAAAAATGTGGACAAGAGGCAAAAGGTGAGTTTAAAGTTATATGAAGGTGGAAACTGGTGAAATAATAGGTTAAAATAGGCAAAAACTGGTTAAAAATGAAAAATAGAGGTGAAAAGAGGTTGAAAATTACAGAAAGGGGCAAAAGGTGTTAAAAGTGGCCGAAAAAAGTTTCAGAAATGGGTTAAGAGTTAAATAAAAATGGCTAGAAGTATGGAAAACAGGAGTCAAAAGTGGTTAAAAAGTGGTTAAATTGATTATAAGTGGCAAAAAATGACAGAAGTGAATTTAAAAGTTGCAAACGAGTGGCAAAAAGGTTGAAAAGTAGCAAAAAAGTAAAAGAAAAAGTTTAAAAATGGCAGAATGTAGCAAAAGTGACCTGAAATTGGCAGAAATTAAAGGCAGAAATGGGTTAAGAGTGGCAAAAGTTGGAAAAGACTGGTTAAAAGTTAAAAACAGAGCTGAAAAGAGGTTGAAAATTACAGAGAGGGGCAAAAGCTGTTAAAAGTGGTCATAAAAAGTTTCAGAAACAGGTTAAGAGTGGCAAAGAGTGGTGAAAACTGATTAAAAGTTGTAAAAAGTGGCTAACAGGATGGAAAACAGGAGTCAAAAGTGGTTAAAAAGTGGTTAAATTGATTATAAGTGGCAAAGAAATTGACAGAAGTGAATTTAAAAGTTGCAAATAAGTGGTAAAAATAGGTTAAAATGGCAGAATGTAGCAAAAGTGACTTGAAATTGGCCAAAAAATTGTGTTAAGAGAGACAAAAGTTTGGAGAAATGATTAAAGATGTAAAAAGTAGCAAAGATGAGATAGGAGGAACAGAAATGTGTTAAAATTGGCAAAAAGTGTCATTTTTTCCCCTTGAAATTTACCAGAAATATCAAATTTATTTCACAGCTTTTTAAATTAAAAACAGATTTTTTCCCTCCCATTTTTAACCTAAAAATTTAGATTTTTTTTCTCTTGTAATTTAAAGAAATTTTAAATTTGAAAATGGCTGAAATGGTTGAATGGATTTTTAAAAATAATTACAGAAATATATGATTTCTAAACAAAAAATCTGCCGTTTTCTGATAAATCTATAAAATAATATTCATTTCCTGTTGATCTGACCTTTGACCTTCTGAGTGGCACTACTGGACCCTCATATAAAGGACTAAAGTATATTAAAATATATTTTTCCAAACACACATCCATGACCCACTAAAGTCAACACCACGACCCTCTTATAGGTCCCGTCCCGCTGGTTGAGCCTCACAGTCCGGGTTAAACTGGTGTCTGGTGTCTGACTGGACCACTTCCAGCGTACTTATAAAGGTTTTACTGTAGTCCTCAGACCATGTTGTGACTCCGTAGAGGTTTCTGGAGTCTTTCTGGACTCGGGTCTGGGGGCTGACACGGAAGTGGCCGGAGTGTCCTCTGCGCCGCGGACATGCGCAGTGGCGCACTGGGTGTAGTCTGGAGTCTCGTCTTTTCCTGCTGGAGTTCGTGCATGGCGGAGGACACAAAGAGCTGAGGCCGAGGCAGACAGCAGCACACCGGGATCAGAGCTGTGGACGCGGCCTGGAGCGAAGACGACCTGCCGCTGCTGAACGCTCCCGCTGCGGGCAGAGACCGACAGAGCCCCGGGGGACCCACCGGGAACCGGACCGACGGAGACGAAGTTTGGGAAAGTTCAGGAAAGTTTGAGTCGGAGCGGCGGAGCCTGAGCTGGAGAGCAGAGACAAAATGCCGAGGCTGATCGGGGCTCTGGTGGCTCTGAGCTGGCTCGCGGTCTGCGTTCGGGCCGCCATGGACGAGTGTTCGGACGAGCAGGGCTCCCCGCAGCGCTGCATGCCCGAGTTCGTCAACGCCGCCTTCAACATGACCGTGGTGGCCACCAACACCTGCGGGTCCCCCCCGGAGGAGTACTGCGTCCAGACCGGGGCCACGGGAGTCACCAAGTCCTGCCACATCTGCGACTCCAGGGACCCCCGGAACCACCACAGCGCCGTGTTTCTGACCGACTACAACAACCAGCAGGACACCACCTGGTGGCAGAGCCAGACCATGCTGGCCGGGATCCAGTACCCGAACTCCATCAACCTCACCCTGCACCTCGGTAAGAGCCTCGACCGTCCCCTGTCCCGGTAGAGTCCCGCAGAGCCGGACCCCCTTTAGAAACCTGCTGGTTTTGGTTTTAGTCATTCCTGGTGGCAATCACGGCGGGTTCTACCCAAATCACGTGATTTATTCAGGATTTTAAAGTCCGGTCTGTGGTTCGGCGCGACCAGGACACCCTAAAAAAAACTGGTTTTAGTTTTATTAGAACTAGAAGTCTCAGTCCTGGACTCAGAATAGGGCTGGGCAGATACCCTGGTTTAAGATTCATCAGTCTGATTTAAACTGAGAAATTAAAGTAAAAACGTCAGTCTGGATTAAAACAGAAATCTGTGCTGGGTCTACAGGAACCATTCAAAGACCGACCCTGGTAGGACTTAAAAATAAAGGGTTTAAAGACTGACCCTGGTAGGACTTAAAAATAAAGGGTTTAAAGACTGACCCTGGTAGGACTTAAAAATAAAGGGTTTAAAGACTGACCCTGGTAGGACTTAAAAATAAAGGGTTTAAAAACCGACCCTGGTAGGACTTAAAAATAAAGGGTTTAAAGACCGACCCTGGTAGGACTGAAAAATAAAGGGTTTAAAGACCGACCCTGGTAGGACTGAAAAATAAAGGGTTTAAAGACTGACCCTGGTAGGACTGAATAGAGGATCTAACTGTAGTTATAAGGGGAAAAAAAGGGTTTAAATTTAACCACAATAAAAATGAAAGTCCTTAACTCCCCAAATCCTTGCCAGTTCCATCCACTTTTCTAAATGTTGCCAACATTTTTGTGCAATCTAGACGGTGATTGCTCTCTTTGGTTAAAGTCTGACTGAAGGTCGTGAAGTTTAGACCGTTCAGATGAGATTTGAGAGTTTAACAAACATGAACATGTCCACTCTGTACAGAAATCTATCGAGTGTGTTTTATTGCAGCTGCATCTTAAAGACTTCTGTTTTCATCGCTGTAGAATCAGACAGGTTTCTAAATAATCTGATTTTATTTAAAAGTTTAAAAGTTTAGTGGTGATTATTTGGTCTTTTGCAGAAAAAAATCGATTATGTATATATATATATATATATATATATATATATATATATGCGTGTGTGTGTGGTTCTCAACTGGTGGGTCAGGACCCCAAAGTAGGTCACCAAGCCTTTCTCAGACATGCCTGGAAAGAATGTGGTGAAAGTCGATGCTGTGCTTTTATTCAGGTGTGAAAATCTTCAGAGTTTTAGGTTTTAGAACGTCGCTGGTGGATGGGTTTGATGTTTAAGAACGTTGCTGGTGGGTGGGTTTGATGTTTTAGAACGTCGCTGGTGGATGGGTTTGATGTTTAAGAACGTTGCTGGTGGATGGGTTTGATGTTTTAGAACGTTGCTGGTGGATGGGTTTGATGTTTAAGAACGTTGTTGGTGGATGGGTTTGATGTTTTAGAATGTTGTTGGTGGATGGGTTTGATGTTTTAGAATGTTGTTGGTGGATGGGTTTGATGTTTTAGAATGTTGTTGGTGGATGAGTTTGATGTTTTAGAATGTCGCTGGTGGATGGGTTTGATGTTTTAGAATGTTGTTGGTGGATGGGTTTGATGTTTTAGAACGTCGCTGGTGGATGGGTTTGATGTTTAAGAACGTTGCTGGTGGATGGGTTTGATGTTTGAGAATGTCGCTGGTGGATGGGTTTGATGTTTTAGAATGTTGTTGGTGGATGGGTTTGATGTTTTAGAACGTCGCTGGTGGATGGGTTTGATGTTTAAGAACGTTGCTGGTGGATGGGTTTGATGTTTTAGAACGTTGCTGGTGGATGGGTTTGATGTTTTAGAACGTCGCTGGTGGATGGGTTTGATGTTTAAGAACGTCGCTGGTGGATGGGTTTGATGTTTAAGAACGTTGCTGGTGGATGGGTTTGATGTTTAAGAACGTTGCTGGTGGATGGGTTTGATGTTTTAGAACGTTGCTGGTGGATGGGTTTGATGTTTAAGAACGTCGCTGGTGGATGGATTTGATGTTTTAGAACGTTGCTGGTGGATGGGTTTGATGTTTAAGAACGTTGCTGGTGGATGGGTTTGATGTTTTAGAACGTTGCTGGTGGATGGGTTTGATGTTTAAGAACGTCGCTGGTGGATGGGTTTGATGTTTAAGAACGTTGCTGGTGGATGGGTTTGATGTTTAAGAACGTTGCTGGTGGATGGGTTTGATGTTTAAGAACGTTGCTGGTGGATGGGTTTGATGTTTAAGAACGTCGCTGGTGGATGGGTTTGATGTTTTAGAACGTTGCTGGTGGATGGGTTTGATGTTTAAGAACGTCGCTGGTGGATGGGTTTGATGTTTTAGAACGTTGCTGGTGGATGGGTTTGATGTTTAAGAACGTCGCTGGTGGATGGGTTTGATGTTTTAGAATGTTGCTGGTGGATGGGTTTGATGTTTAAGAACGTCGCTGGTGGATGGGTTTCATGTTTAAGAACGTTGCTGGTGGATGGGTTTGATTTTTAAGAACGTTGCTGGTGGATGGGTTTGATGTTTTAGAACGTTGCTGGTGGATGGGTTTGATGTTTAAGAACGTCGCTGGTGGATGGGTTTGATGTTTTAGAACGTTGCTGGTGGATGGGTTTGATGTTTAAGAACGTCGCTGGTGGATGGGTTTGATGTTTTAGAACGTTGCTGGTGGATGGGTTTGATGTTTAAGAACGTCGCTGGTGGATGGGTTTGATGTTTTAGAACGTTGCTGGTGGATGGGTTTGATGTTTAAGAACGTTGCTGGTGGATGGGTTTGATGTTTAAGAACGTTGCTGGTGGATGGGTTTGATGTTTTAGAACGTCGCTGGTGGATGGGTTTGATGTTTAAGAACGTTGCTGGTGGATGGGTTTGATGTTTTAGAACGTTGCTGGTGGATGGGTTTGATGTTTAAGAACGTTGCTGGTGGATGGGTTTGATGTTTTAGAACGTCGCTGGTGGATGGGTTTGATGTTTAAGAACGCTAGGTGGGTTTGATGTTTTCAGCGTTTTCAGTGTCACCTGCTTCTCTTTGGTCCAGGCTGCCGTCCCCGTGGTCGCTTTCCTTAGTTTAAATCGTCCTTGAGCATTTTAAAGTTTGTCCTCGGCTCTATGTTTACTGTAGGACAGGATTTCAGAGTTGTGACCCGTTTGTGTTCAGAATTGTTTGTCAGTGATAAATTCAGGAGTCGGCACGTCCACCGGCTCACCACCATAACTGAAAGTTATGTGCTTTTATTTTGAAAGACATGCTGCCATCTATCGCATCTTTTCTCCATCTCAAGTCCAAGTCATTATTAGTTTAAAACATTCAGTTATCATGAGTTATGATTGAACGTTTTAAGATTTTTGGGATATGATTGAACGTTTTAAGATTTTTGTGTTATGATTGAACGTTTTGAGATTTTTGTGTTATGATTGAACGTTTTTAGATTTTTGTGTTATGATTGAACGTTTTTAGATTTTTGTGTTATGATTGAGCGTTTTTAGATTTTTGTGTTATGATTGAACGTTTTTAGATTTTTGTGTTATGATTGAACATTTTTAGATTTTTGTGTTATGATTGAACGTTTTTAGATTTTTGTGTTATGATTGAATGTTTTTAGATTTCTGTGTTATGATTGAACGTTTTTAGATTTTTGTGTTATGATTGAACGTTTTTAGATTTTTGAGCTATGATTGAAAAACTTTATATAGGTGGATTATGTTTGTAACTCTTTAGATTTTTGTGTTATGATTGCAAATTTTTAGATATTTGGATCATTATTGAAAGTCCTTAGATCTTCTGGTTGTGATTGGTCGATAGGGATGTGGATTCTGATGCTGGACCAGATGAGATCTACTGAGCTAAAGCGTACACAGATAAATATGGAGTGACAGCCTCCAGACAGAAGTAAAGCCAGATATAAAGTGTGTATTCCTATCCTGGTAAAATATACCTGACTGGGATTACATCCCCATTCAGATTAGAATCATGAATACTTTAACAAATTTATCCTGTATCACCACTATCTTACAGAAATAAGGACATATATTTTTGATTTTTGCCATTCAGCATAAAAATGTTATTTATCATTGCCTTTTAGTTAAGCCAAAGCTGTATATTCCCTTTAATGCCATTTGTTTTAATAAATATGAACGATTTCATCCCGTATACCCACTCAGTGAAATAATTAAGGACATTTAAGTAATGTCATGCCATTCAGCTTTAAAACATATTGATGTTTATATCATATTTTCCCATTTAGCCAAAAAATATCAAGGTATTCATTATGAAACGGCATCCAGCTAACAACACAGAGAGATGAGAGATGTTTGGCCATTCAGCTATGAAATATTGACATTTATAACATGTATGGCCTTTAGGGAAATAAAGAAGACTGATCTGATGTTTGGTGTTAAGCTGATAAATATCATGTCTAACCATCCAGCTAACACTGCTGCTGTTTTTGGAGTGTGTTGCCCGGCCCTAGCTGAATCAGCTGTACAGACTTTGTTTTACTGTGAAGTTCATGAAGTAAATTGATGTTTTCTCTGATTTGAGTCACTACAGCCAAAGTAAACCATGCTGGTGTGACATAAGCACGGTCAAATCTCAAACTTTTCTGGTGTTTGGTGAGACTTCCTGCTGTGGAGATGAACGGGAACCTGCAGCAGCTGCAGCGTCGGCGCCGTGTCTGTGCTCGCCATGTTCAGGTGATCACACCTCTCTGAGGCTGTAGGTGGGTGATGTAACCCGGCGCTGAAGAACCAGGGATTTTTGGCCTCCAGCAGTGGAGGACATAGTTGTCATTGTTGGGGGTGGAGGAGCGGCGTGGAGCAGCGGCGTGGGGGTGGGAGCTATTTTCTGACCTGACTGTAGGGTCAGCGTGTCCCTGCAGGAACACTTTGAGCTGCTTCTCGCCCACTTTGTGATTTCCACTGTTTGCTGGCCGAGGTGTGAAGGTAGCAGCCTGGTGTCCCGGGGGAGGAGGGGCGTCCCCCCGGGACAGCTGGTCTCACGCTGCGTCTCCTAGAGGAGGTCTGTCCCAGTTCAGAATCAGTGCTGGTCTAAATAACAGAGGAAGCAGAGCTGACGGCTGGTTTTCACTGTAAATATGAGCCCAGAGCTCCGTCTCTGAGACTCACCCAGCTTTTTATGATTGAACGAGTGATTTATTTATTATTTAGTCATGCATTAACAACGGGCCCAGCCCTGAGAGGCTCGCAACACAGCGGCATTAACACAGAGAGACCACGCCACCCAGGATTATGTCTTTTTATTCCAACGTTTTCTCTCATCCTGATGCTCTTTGACCAGAATCAGTGAAAGCCCTGATAGCTGACGGCCTCTCAGCTGATTTATTAACCAGAGTGATAATCAGCAGCTTCCTGTCTGATTCATCCCTGCACTCTGGTGCAGTAAAACTGTCCAAACCAGGGGTTCTCAACTGGTGGGTCGGGGCCCAAAAGTGGGTCATGAAGCTGCTCCAATGGGTTGTAAAGGCGTGCCAGGAAGAAACGGTCCTATCATGTACAGAAGCCCATAGAGGACATTCATACTTTTTAAAGGTTTTCCTTTAATGATGAGCAAACGTGGGTCAACATTCTCACTCCTCTCCCTGTCCTGGGATAAAAAAGCTTCTTTCCTGAGATAATCATGAAGTTCCTAGAAATTATAGATGACGTTTCCATGGTTTTTGCCGTTTGTCGACATCACAGCGGTCTGGAAACAGACTCTAGAGTGGAAATGTTTGAAAATGCCTTTTCTCATGTGTTCATAAGCGAGCAGGTGGACTAGAATAAAAATGGCGGCCTCCTGAGCTCTGCTTGTGCTGCTCACTCCTGACTTATTCTTAAAATCCAGGCTGTAGGGGTTACTGACTCCCAGGGGTCATAGGTCGGTTTGTAGCTCAGTTTTGGGGTGACTGTTTGTTCACATGACCAGCGTGTTCGTGAGGGCGTTGAGGATGCGCCACTGAAGCCCACAGTGGTTCCCAACCTGGGGTCTGGGGATCCCTAGAGGGGGCGCCAAAGATCTCTCTGATCTGCTCTGATGCTGTCAAAATGAAATGCACATATATCTAAAAACTTCATTATAAGAAACACAACGATGATGTATTTGGGCCATTGCTCCCCTAGAATACTAAAGGGGACATATTCTACCCCTTTAAGACAAGTTTATATTGCTCTCAGAGGTCCTCAAACCATGCCTGCTGAGTTTGTTTTCCAGTATTGGATGTTTGCATGTCTAAACTCCTCTGTTTCAGCTCTGCTCAGAACCAGCTGTTTCTGTGTCTGTGGCTTTAAATGTTAATGAGCTGTCTGACTCTGCCCCTGACCCCGCCCCTCTCAGGAAATGGATGTGGCTTAATGGATGTGGCTCTCTGGTCAGGAGAAGAGGGCTAACCCTAACCCTTCCAAGCGGAGAGGGCCAACCGGATCTGGGGGCAGGGCTAACTCCCCACATGACATCATGAGGGGAAAATCTGAGAACGGCTTCAGCACACATTTTCTGAAAGATGGAAAGGAGAGGGGAGGGATGGATTTTTCTGGTACTTGAGGGATTGTGGACAGAACAGGGGCACATATTTATGCTAGAATAGCCTGAAAAAGGGATTTTAGCATACATGTCTCCTTTAGAAAATCAGGAGGATCTGTTAATTTTTTTTGCGAAAAAGGCAATTTTTTGGGGGTTGAAAAAAATTCAAAATGTTTGAGATTATAAAGTTGTTTATTTACAAGAAAGCAAACTCAGAATTAAAGAGTTTAAGAAGTCAGATATTTACAATTTTTGATTTTGAAAAATCTTAAAATTTGACATTAGAACTCTGAAATTTTGAGTTTCTAGCATCTTAAATTCACAAAAGTATAGAGTCAAAAATTTACATAAACAAAACTAATATTTTTTTTAAAAACAGAAGAAAATCATTCAGTTTATTTATCTACTAAAACATCTAGGCAACTGGGCTATGTTAGCATACGTCATCTTATTTTTTTAATATCTAATTTTTTGTTTTGCAAATTCTGTTTATTCAATATACAGACAGACATAAGTTTTTTTTTATAAATGCAGTGACAATAATAACAACCAATATAATAAATGAATAAAAAAAGAAAAATAATAATTAAATAATAATTTTTGCATAATATATCCCCTTCAGAAAATAAGGAGGATCTGTTAATTTTTTTTGCAAAAAAGGCAATTATGAAAAAAACGTCTAAATATTGAGATTAAAAAGGTCATATTTACAAGAAAGCACACTCAAAATTTAAGAGTTTAAGTTGTCAGATATTTACAATTTTTGATTTTGAAAAGTCTTAAGATTTAATATTAGTGTATTATATGAGTTTTTAGCATCATAAATTCACAGAAGTATAGAGTCAAAAATTTACAAAAAAAAATTAAAAACAGAAGAAAATCATTCAGAAGAAAATAATAATTAAAAAATGGAAAAAGGAAAAAAACCTAATTTTACAATATCAAAAATAAAAAATGTAAAAGTAAAATAAATATCAAAAATCAATTAATTTAAACATGAGAATTTTTTTTTCAAATCCCCACATACTTTTTATCAGATTATTTTTCTTAAGTGATAATAATAACAGAGAATTTCTACATAGAACTTTGGTCAGAAAAAGTGAAAGTAGGTCTGTTATTTTGGGGTATTCTCAGTGAAAACTGTTAAAACTAATGATTTTTGTTAGTTAGTGCTGGGGGGCTTTAGCTGTATTAGATATCAGTGGGGGGGGGCTAAGGAAAAAGGTTGGGAAGCGGTGCAGAAAGAGTCTGAGCTCCTCGTATGTTAAAACTGGCCTCATTTAAAGCGTCTAAATCTCAAACGCTGGTGTAAAAGCCGAGCTCCGTCAGAGAGAAGGATGTGGGTAGAGTCAGCCCACCAGAGGGGCTGCTGGGAGTCACTGTAGAACCCCCAACGGCTGAAATCCACCTGCAGTTGGCAGGTGTGCACAGCTAGACCTGGTTACACCTCTATAAGGGTTCTTTCTAGGGGTCCAGGTCCAGATCTGTGCCCAGGGTCTGGTTGGGTTTAGTCAGACTCCTGTCACAGTAGATCCATCATCTCCGTGTTTGCTGTAACTCTGGGAAACTTTAACATTTCTCATCTTTGTTCCAGCCGACCAATCAAACGAGACTTCATCTGCGGCCGTGCCGACTCCCCGCCCCCGCCCCCGCCGTCTTAGTTTTCCTGTTAAAAATACGCGTCTATTCTGAGATGAGTGTTGAGCAGCAGCTCTACTGTTTTTAACAGAGCGCACATTCCTGAGAGCTTCGCTCACGCGGCTCGCCGTGGCCTCAGGTGATGAACGCTGATTATCTGCTGTGTGTTTAATTACACGCCGACTTTTCCCCCCCGCAGGCCGTGTTTCCAGCTCGCCGCTTTTCCCGCCGTTAAAACCCACTTTGTGTCGCCCTCACATGTCGCGGAGTCAGACGACCCGAGCAGGAAAGACGGGATCACATTTTCTTATTTTTAAAAAGCAGCTGTCGTCTCATCCAGGAAGTCAGAGCCACCAGCTTGGCCCCCCGCTGCTGCATGCCAGGGCTACGGAGGCCCAGAAGGGCCAGAAAAACAATAACAAAAACCCTGTCATATCATTTCATGTCAGAATTACTAAAGTCTAAATTATGGAGTATGTGCATCCCTGTATATTAATACAACAAAAAAGTCCAATAATGTGATCATGCTCATCATTTTGATCTAAAGCTGAATTCTAAACTAAAAAGTCGATTTTATTGAAGTAGAAACATCAAAATAATCTGATTACAGTTCTTATTAAAAGCTCAAAAGTCAACTTAATAGACAAGAGAATAAATGAGTGCTAATGTGAACCAGAACTTCCAGTACTACACATTTAAGCCGGCCAAGTCCTGGGCCAAACCAGCTGTGGAGGTTATGGAGCACGCTCAGAAGCGCCCATCTAGTTTGGGTCTGACTGAGGTGTGTTCATACAGCAGTGGTGAGTCAGTCTGATATCAGATTCACACGTTTATATCCGTTTAAAAGTCCAGACTCTTCTAACTGAATGAAAGTGGACTGAGCATGCTCGTTGTAGACACCCCACAGACTTCTGGGTAACGCAGTATCTAAAGATGCTTGATGCTATCATCCTGTAAATGTTGATGTTTGTCAGCTGGACAGGAAGTGACCGTGTGAATGTTTGCTTCGGGTTTAAGAGCTCGTTGAGCTCCACGCTGGCGTGAAGAGGTCGTTTCCTGCTCCAGTTTCCTCCTGATGAAAACCCTCCAAATATTTATTTATTTATTTATTTTTGACTAACAGAGATGAGCTGCAGGGTGTTAAAGGACGCTTCTGCTGTTTTTGACCCAGGGTCAGGATTAAAGGTAGTGAAGGGTCCGACCAGTAGAGGGCTGGATCCTTCAGGCTGTCTGAAACATGATGGCTGACGGAGCGAGGCTGGTCTCTGACAGGCTCGGAGAGTCAGTCCAAGTCTGGTTCAGACCTCCTCAGATCTGTACGAGGTTTGTAAGCTCCTTAGAATAACCCTAAAGAACTGATAAAGCTGTGGATCTGAGATGGCGGGCCTTCAGGCCGGTCCAGGTGTGCTGTGGGAATCAACCATGCATTCCTATTACAGGAATAGTTCCAGCCAATCAGCTGCTGAGGTTTGATTCCCAGAGCCTCTAGTAGGCATGTTTCTGGTTTTATCTGGTCCAGGTTTCCTCTTCCGTCTCCGTCGAGTTTAGAGTCGATAAAGTTTTGGTTGAAGTTGTGGTGTCAGCGTTTTAATCTCAGGAAACGGCGTTCGAGGAGCCCCGGCCTCTACGAGTGTTTGAGCTCTTTGATGCGGCAGGAAGGTGACATGTCCCGACTCGACTCGACTCGACCGCTCAGACTGAGTGCAGGGGAGGGGGAGGACGGGGAGGGGGAGGGGAGGACTGAGAAGATCCTGAGCGAAGGAGAAGAAAGGAGGGGAGTCGTCATTTATCTGTTCTACCAGCACGGATGAAAGTCTTAGAAGTTAGCCTGCTTACAAAAATACCAAAATACTACAGATTTATTAGATAAAGGCTGGAGTCTACGACGGTATAAAACAGCCGTGGATTTAAGAGAAATGAAGGTTGAGTTCTGGGGATTAGAAAGTCAAAACTTTGGGGTCAAAGACTGCAGAAGTGAGAGATTATCGAGCTTTGATCAGTGAAATAAAACCTAGAATTCTCACATCATAAAGCTGCAAATTTACATGAAAATCTCAGAAGTTTGTAAAGATTATAGAGTCACACATTTCCAGAATAGTGGTCTAGTTTGGTTCAGTCCAGTTCATCACAGTGAACCCTGATCCTTCCTGGTCCCTCAGCTGATGTCTGTCCAGTCTCACTCGCTGTGATCTGGATGAGAACAGTCGGTCTGGTACCAGTTTGGCTTTTTAAATGTGGAGGAAAGGACTCTGGCTCTGAAACGGGAGCCAGCTCCTGTCATGTAGCTAGAGGAGCCGGCTCTGAGAACTGGTTCTGTGACAGTGACACCGTGTTCCTCAGTCTCATGACCATTCCAGTAATCCCTCCTCTATGTTGACTGTCCTTTGTTGGCAACTTTTGGAGACGTGTTCATAAACTCTGGCAGAAATCCAGGGAACTGGGCCTGAACATCTCTGGCTTCATGAACATTCCGTCTACTGCCTTTGATGACGTCATCCCTTTAAAGCCTTTTATCTTTTTATCACTCACTCTTCGCCTGTTCTGCCCACTTTTCCAGAAGTCACCAACTTTGGCCTAAAATGAGGCAAAATGGAGGGAAAGCTCCCAACATCCCCAGCTTCACCAACAATCTGTCCTCTTCCTTTGATGACATCATCCTTTAAAGTTTATAAAACATTCCATCCTTGCCTTTTGTCATTTCAGTCTGTCAGTGTCCCACTAAGGCATGTGCCTGACTAAGGGAGGGAGAAAAGCTGTTAAAGAGGCTCAGCTGGTCTCATGGCTCACTAAAAGACTCTGGTCTCTGGTCTCTGGTCTCAGGTCTCTGGTCTCTGGTCTCTGGTCTGAGGTCTCTGGACTCTGGACTCTGGACTCTGGTCTCAGGTCTCTGGTGTCTGGACTCTGGTCTCTGATCTCTGGTCTCTGGTCTCTGGACTCTGGTCTCTGGTCACTGAACTCTGGTCTCTGATCTCTGGTCTCTGGTCTCTGGACTCTGGTCTTTGGTCTCTGGACTCTGGTCTCAGGTCTCAGGTCTCTGGTCTTTGGTCTCTGGACTCTGGTCTCAGGTCTCTGGTCTCTGGTTTTGGTCTTAGGTCTCTGGTCTTTGGTCTCTGGATTCTGGTCTCTGGTCTCCTCGCTCTGTCTAAATGTGTGAAACAATGCGGTTTTAAAGGCTTGGATCATCTGTACAGGAAGTTTTATATCAGACAGCATTGATTTATCAAACATGGCTCCTCCCCCTCTCTCTCTATGATGACATCATTGATGTGTTGTTTTATATCAGACAGCATTGATTTATCAAACATGGCTCCTCCCCCTCTCTCTCTATGATGACATCATTGATGTGTTGTTTTATATCAGACAGTATTGATTTATCAAACATGGCTCCTCCCCCTCTCTCTCTATGATGACATCATTGATGTGTTGTTTTATATCAGACAGCATTGATTTATCAAACATGGCTCCTCCCCCTCTCTCTCTATGATGACATCATCGTTAGCAGGATCCGCTCTGTAAGCTCGGCTGGTTTGTGTATTTTCCTCTCAGGCTGTTTGTGTGAATCAGAGCGTTTGTTTCTCTAAGGCGAAGCTGAGCGTCACGTGCAAACAGCTGGGCTGTCTGAGGAAAGGGGGGGTTAGTTTTTCGCTTCAGTACCTGGAGGCTCTTTGAAGTCTCAACATGGAGGCCAAACATCCTCTGATAAAACCTCTGCTCTGTGCTTCCAGGAAAGAAAAGCTGCACATTTCACTGAGAGAAGCAGCTGATCAGAGCGTTTCTGTTGGTTTTTACTTTAAAATCAAGATCTGAGGGTGAAATCCAGCTCAGCACACGCAGAGAGAGAGCAGAGTTAAGGGAAATGTTAAGGGAAAGTTTAGGAAATGTTAAGGGAAAGTTTAGGAAATGTTTAGGAAAAGTTAAGGGAAAGTTTAGGAAATGTTTAGGAAAAGTTAAGGGAAAGTTTAGGAAATGTTTAGGAAATGTTAAGGGAAAGTTTAGGAAATGTTAAGGGAAAGTTTAGGAAATGTTTAGGAAAAGTTAAGGGAAAGTTTAGGAAATGTTAAGGAAAATTTTAGGAAATGTTAAGGGAAAGTTTAGGAAATGTTAAGGAAAATTTTAGGAAATGTTAAGGGAAAGTTTAGGAAATGTTTAGGAAAAGTTAAGGGAAAGTTTAGGAAATGTTTAGGAAAAGTTAAGGGAAAGTTTAGGAAATGTTAAGGAAAATTTTAGGAAATGTTAAGGGAAAGTTTAGGAAATGTTAAGGGAAAGTTTAGGAAAGTTAAGGGAAAGTTTAGGAAAAGTTAAGGGATTAATATAGGATTTATATCATTTGACGAAGTTTGTGTGAAGTTTAGAGGTTTTATCTGTAGATAGATTTTGTGTAGTCTAAGTTTTTTTTAGAAAGGTTTAAGGGTTTTTATAAAAGTTTAAGGGTTTTATAAAAGTTTAAGGGTTTTTATAAAAGTTTAAGGGTTTTTATAAAAGTTTAAGGGTTTTTATGAAAGTTTGAGGGTTTTTATAAAAGTTTAAGGGTTTTATAAAAGTTTAAGGGTTTTTATAAAAGTTTAAGGGTTTTATAAAAGTTTAAGGGTTTTTATAAAAGTTTAAGGGTTTTTATGAAAGTTTAAGGGTTTTTATGAAAGTTTGAGGGTTTTTATAAAAGTTTGAGGGTTTTTATAAAAGTTTAAGGGTTTTTATGAAAGTTTAAGGGTTTCTATGAAAGTTTGAGGGTTTTTATGAAAGTTTAAGGGTCTTTATAAAATTTTAAGGGTTTTTATAAAAGTTTAAGGTTTTTATGAAAGTCTAAGGGTTTCTATGAAGGTTTGAGGGTTTTTATGAAAGTCTAAGGGTTAATGTAAGTGGTTTAGGGAGTGAAGTCTAAGGTTTTATTTTGTAGTTTAAGTTTTTTTAGTAGTTTAAGGGTACTTGTTAGTGGTTTAAGGAGGTTTGTGTGTAATTTAAGGGTTTTGTGTAGTATAAGGAATTTTTGAATAGTTTTAAGTTTTTTTTTTTCATTTTTCTGCACTGTTAATGGTGCTGTGTAGTTACGGGGTTGCTTGTGTAGTTTTGTGGTTCTTTTCTGCACTGTAAACGGCGTTGTGTAGTGTTGGGGTTCTTTTCTGCACTGTAAACGGCGTTGTGTAGTGTTGGGGTTCTTTTCTGCACTGTAAACGGCGTTGTGTACATCTGTGCGTGTGCGATCAGCTGCAGCGGGCCGGCGGTGTTTCCTGAGAAGAGCGTCCAGCTGTGCAGCTCTCATAATCTCAGCTCAGACCGGGTTCCCACGCCGAGCTCATTCCTCGCTCACTAAACAATGACTCCGACCAGATGACTCCCCCCTCCTCCCCTCCCTCACCCCCTCCTCACCCGGCACACACGCTCACATCGGTATAATTTGTAACAGCTGGACGCTCCAGAGGGGAAAAAGTGGGCTCGGTCTTTTATGACGGGTTGGGAAAGACGGCGAGGAGGAGGAGGAGGAGGAGCAGAGAGACACTCGGCGGGGTTTTCCCACAGTGCACTGCTGCCTCTGCTCTTTAAACGGTGCCTGGGAGAGACTTTTGGAAACGCTGTCACTCTGGCGTTGTATTCAAAGCTTTCACATGTGCACGTTCATGTCAAAGGGCCCGTTAATACCCCACATTAACCTTCTGTTTATGGTCGTTCAGATACGACAGCACTCATAAATCTAAGACCTCGTATCTGACTAAAATCAGGATGGCAGCTCAACCTGCAGCCTGAGGTGACTGAGATATCTGAGGGACCTTGAACACCTCCTGTTTGACCAATCAGGGAGCATTAAACCTTCACCACGCCCTGAAAAAGGGTGTATTTTTCCAGATTTTTACCAGAGAGGAACGTGAATGGGCGATGGTGGATTAAACGGGAGAACAGACAAAGTTTCTCACAGAAAAGCTGCTTAAACTCTTCAGATTCTTCAGCTCTCCACTGGAGAGCGGCTGGATTTAAGGGCCTCTGAATATTCATGTGTCAGACCAGGGGGAAGCTCGGGGCCCCTCAAGTGTCAGATTAACTGATGAAAAAATCCTCTGAAGGCCTCGTATTCAACCGAGAGAAGAAGACGATCCTGTTTAGACAACACATGACCAGATTCATATCTGAGCGCCCAGATAGCGAGTTTAACCCTAAATGCTTTGTGTGGATGCAGCTCAATGAAAACGGGTTGATATCTGAAGGATCTACTGTACCTGCTTACAGAGAAGTCTTCATCTGGACTGGTCTTATAGACCAGTGGTTCTTAACTGGTCAGACATCTGGATCCACCACCAGCTCCTCGTGGGAAATCTACACTAATATTGTTATATGTAATTTAAGATTTTAAAATTTATTTTGGGGCTTTTTTGCCTAAATTGGAGAGATAGGACTGTGGAAAGAGCAGGAAACAGAAAATAAAAAAACATTTACTCGTTATAAGAGGAAAACAAGTCAACTAAAAGGGTTTGATGTATGTCAGTGAAGGACTTCCATGTTTTTCCAGGCACACATCTACGACCCACTGAAAACCACTCAGTGGCCCGCTTTTGTGTCCTGAACCACCAGTTGAGAACCACTGATGTAGACGCAACAAGTTTGCATTAAAGCCCGCCCCGCCAGCTGAAGTGATCCGTTAATAAACAGAAACATGTCTTTGTTTATGTCCGTCCAGCCTCGCTCAGAGTGATGGGAATTACGTCTCGTTTCAGAGATCGGGATTATTTGTCTTAGGAATAAGAGTCGGTTTTTAGGCTCCCAAACAGCTCTTCATTTGGTATCAGTTTGGCTTTACTACGTCTTTAGAACAACAAAAATGGGGAATAAAAAGCCCCCTCTTATACGGGACCTGGCTTTTTGATGACATCATCTTCAAAGGATGACATCATGGTCAAAGGATGACCTTATATTCAGAGAATGACATCATCTCAAAGGATGACGTTATCTTCAAAGGATGACATCATCTTCAAAGGATGACATTCCATCCTTGCCTCTTGCATGCAGCCCAGTCTAGCCCCCCAGTTGTTCCAGTCTAACCAGTACTCTGGTGAGATTGTTAGTGACTCCTTAATTCAGCAGCGTTTTTATTTACCAGTGATCTGGTCATCATCAGAGACTGATCTTTAAAAGCAGCGTTATTCTAGCGTGCTGCGTTCAGAGCTCTCTGTCGTTCAGTTTGGTTATGAGTCAGACGGTTCCTCTGGTCAAACATCTCCACTTCCTGTCAGAGCGTTGACGCCATGTCTTCACTTTGTTGTGACATTCCTGCTCACACAGAGCTGCCCCGCTCTCATGGAGGCGCTCATGTCTGCTTCATTAAGAAGAACGATTAATCAGAAAATAGAAGGTCAGAGCTGATGTCTGCTGTTTGACACATCTGACGTTGTCTTAGAATCAGAGCTGTCAGAAGATTACAGTTTTTATTTGCAATTAATCTCAGAATTTCTAGGATTAACTGCAGTTAATCGCATGTTTTATTGTGTAGTTTAAGGGTTTCTAGGAAGTTAAGGTAGGTGTAGTTTAAGTGGTTTTGTAGAAAAAGGAAGTTGTGATGTAGTTTAAGGAGGTTTGGGTTTAGTTTAAGGACGATTGTACTTTAAGCATTGTTTTTCTATAATGTTAAGCTTTCTTTGTTTAGGGAGTTTTGGGTGTTGAAGGGGTTTAAATAGTGCAAAATAAAGTCTTTTTTGATGTTTATTTGTCTAGTGAGAGAAAAAGCAGAACAAACAAACATAAACCTAGTTCTCTTTTTGTTTGAAAAATCAAAGAAATCAGTGAATCCTGTTCGACTGATTTACAGATCAGTCTTTAAACAGAAATGACTGCAGGAACACAACCATAACTTTATACTTTCTGACTGAGTTTACTGTTGTAGGAGTTCTGCACATGCTCAGTAGCCTTGACCCCTGGAGGATTAATAAAACGATGTCTCACTCTGTCTGAAAATGAGAGCACAAGCTTGAAATGTGACTTCCTGCTCCGTGTGTCACCTTCAGGTTTGAACTTCAGGGCAGGAATTCAGACTTCTCTTTAATCCCGACCCCCCTGTCCCATTTGGGGGGGGGGGGGTCCTATCAGGAGATCAGAGGCTCCTCCATCCTCACAAACCTCTTTGTCTTTTCTTAAACATGGAGGAGGAGGAGGAGGGTGGGGGAGGTGACTCTCTCTGTGTGGTCACTCTCCGTCTGGACGTTTTGACCCCCCCTCTCTAAATCTCAGTCCTCTCTCTTTGTTTCATGACGTCTCTGCAGCTCTCTTTCAAACCTGCAGGATTTATTTCTTCATTTTTAAAGTGAAACCTCCATGAGGATGAAGGATCACATCTGTGCATCACTCTGATAAAAACTCCCAGACTTCATCTGAATTTATCTGTCTGAAGAAAACAGTCCATACCTCTCGACCGTTTCTCTCCTGGTAGTCGTCTTCTAGAGGTTTCTCTGGTATAACTCTGATGTGGAGGTTTCCCGTCCCAGGACGAGTCAGGAACGTGTCCAGGTGAGGGTGCAGCTGCTGGAGGGTCTTTATTTACCCCCCCACCCACAACAAACAGCTCTGATGTTTAACCTGCTGCTCTCTGTTTGTTCTCTCATCACGCTCCACTTTGAAGCCCTAACTCCACATTCCTGTCGCCCCGTCTTAATTAAAAGGCCCGCGGTGCGTTCAGGGACACATCACATGCTGTCATTCAGAGCTCTGTGACAAACGTGTCCTGTCCTGTCCCTAACGCTGCTCCTCAGAGAGCTTTGGCTAGGACAGAGAAGCTGGCAGTGCTTGATGATGGATGAGTTATGACATTTGATGCTTTTATTTTGAAAGGGTTCCTGATGTGGAGTAGGGGGGTCATGATGCTAGAATTTAAACTTTGATATGATCAGAGTAAAATCAAACTACAGTGGTTCCTGTTCTAGAACTACAAATGAGCTACAAGTTTAACCCCCACTGATTGGTTCTTTCTTGTTTCATACATCAAAGGTCAAAGGTTAACTCCCAAAAACTGTCTTTAGATGCACAATAAACATTGGTACCTTTTGTAATAATCCTTTTAGGGAGTTTAAACAAATAATTTCTTTATTTTAATGGAGGCTGATATTTAGAGCCAATACAGCAAATATAGGCCAATAACGATGGCCAATATAAGCAGATATTTAGAGCCAATACAGCAAATATAGGCCAATAACGATGGCCAATATAAGCAGATATTTACGGCCGATTTTGGCGATATCAACAGCCAACATGGCCGATATTTATAGTTAATAAAGACAAAAATTTAAAGCCAAGACAGCCTGATATTTCAGCCAATTTAGGCAAATACTACAGCCAACCTGGCTGATTTTTACTGCCAATACAGCCGGATGTTGAGGCCAATATAGGCCAATATTTTTCGCCAAGATGTCAGATGTTTATGGCCAGTATTGCCCATATTAACTTCCAAAATTGTCTAATATTTACTGCAAACACAGGCTGATATTCACAGCCAATATGTCTGATATTTACTGACAGAATAGGCCAATTTTAACAGCCAATCCAGGCCCATATTTACTGCCAATATGGCTAAAATTTATTGCAACTATGGCTGATATTGACACTAAATATAGCTGGGTATTTACAGCTAATCTAAGCCATTCTTTCTATTTGATATAGTTGGATATTTAAAGTTGATAAAGGCCAGTTTTTACTTCCATTACTGGCTGATAATTGACTTTATATTTGCAGCCTCTTTACTTGATCGCTTATATCCAGCCCTGGTTGTGTTCTCACCTCCTTCATGCCGTGTTTGTGTTCGTATAAATCATGTCAGACTCAGACTCCTGAGTACAGCACAGTTGTGTTCACACTGACCAAATGGAACTGGACTTTGAGGGTGAAGTGGACTAGACCTGAGCCCGGGTCCCTGATGTGAAACCGTCCTTAGAGCAGCTGGCTTCTAGAAGAATAAAATCAGATTTATGATCTAAAGAGCTAGAGTTAGAAGGGTAGAGTTCATGGATGTGTCCTCTGCTGTTTGTCTCTGTGTTTTATTGATTGAATCCCTCATTTAGAGATGCTGGTTTCCTTCTTTTCTCCTGATTTAATCCAGATTAGTGATGTAATTTCTGCTCATCTGTATCTGTGGAAAAGAGTGGGTTAATCTGGGAGGAAGCGGCTCTGCCGTCCGTGATTAAAGTCGTGTTTAAACTTGTCAGTTTCCACTTTCTTTGTTTCCTGAGCTCTGTTATCTCAGAAGAGTGCGACAGGTTGTTATTAAACTTTATTCCCGCTGACATCTGGATCAAACCTTCGCTGTGAGACGGCGATGAAGTCACAGGAAGTAGTAGCAGTGTAATTACACGCTGATTCGTTTCCACCGGATGATGGCGGTTTATTGTAGCTGCAGGTTGATCCACGCTGCAGGCAGTGAACGCATCATCTGCACTCAGAGTCGCATAAAAAAACCCTGAAATGATGGGCTCAGTGTTCCCTGAGCGTCGTCTGCAGGGTTACTCAGTGTTCCCTGAGCGTCGCCTGCAGGTTTCTGTGGGGTTACTCAGTGTTCCCTGAACGTCATCTGCAGGGTTACTCAGTGTTCCCTGAGCGTCGTCTGCAGGGTTACTCAGTGTTCCCTGAGCATTGTCTGCAGGGTTACTCAGTGTTCCCTGAGCATTGTCTGCAGGGTTACTCAGTGTTCCCTGAGCGTCGTCTGCAGGTTTCTGTGGGGTTGCTCAGTGTTCCCTGAGCGTCGTCTGCAGGTTTCTGTGGGGTTACTCAGTGTTCCCTGAGCATCGTCTGCAGGTTTCTGTGGGGTTGCTCAGTGTTCCCTGAGTGTCGTCTGCAGGTTTCTGTGGGGTTACTCTAGAACACGCGGCGTGCTCTGTGGAGGGTTTGTTCATCAGATCTGCTCTGAACCTTTAAATTCACATCAGAGAAGATTAACCCTTAAAGATGTGAGGACAGCCTCTTTATTTAGGGCTCATTCTCTCCTGATTTACACCTGAACAGCTCAGAACTCAAACTTTAAGTGAGCGTATGCCTCAGAATTTTCATCTTCTTGCCACTGTGATTTCTATTATTGCCATGAAGGATGGTAGAAGGGGGCAAAGGCTTTAAAAATGTACATATTTATCATAACACAGTCCTGTAGGAGAGGGATGAACACAGTGGATATTGTAAAGAAACTCCTCCATGTGTCTAAAAAGCTGGTCTCTGCTGGTTTCTGCCTCCTGTCTGAACAGAGGATTACATTTCTCTGCTTAAAACAGCAGATTTGTCCTTTATCTGCTGTCTCCCATCACGGGCCGTCTTCTTTCTTCTTCTTCTGTCTTTTTTCGTCCTTCAGATGAATGTGGTGACCGGCCGGCTCATGTTGGCTCAGACTAAACACCGAGATCCTCTCTGATACATCGGCTGTCAGCGTCAGCACACGTCTGTTATCAGCAGGACGAGGCCTTCAAGGACCCGTCTGCTGCCGTAAAAAACACCTCTTTAGAGACTAAAGGTCCCAGGATTCTCTGCTGTCACGTCTCAGACGGACCGCTGGTTTTACAGCTGGGTTGTTTTCGTGATGCGTTCAGGTGATCCCGTTTGAAGGCTCGGTGCATTTAAGGACAGTGAGAGACGTTTGGGTGTCTGCAGATTCACATGACCCAGTTTAAGGGGGAAAGTCCGGTCAGACGGCCCGGCGGGGTCAGGAGAGAGGGGGCCGAGCGGACGGATAAACACGAGGGAAAAGGCAGGCTGCAGTTATTCTAGAGAGGAGGGCGGAGTTTCACTGAGAGGAGAGGAAGAAGAGACGACCAGCTGTGAGGTCACACCTAGAAACCTTCACTCCTGGTTTATAGGAAAGCTCAAACCTCCTCCTCATTCAGACTGCTCCCTCTTCTTCATCAAACTGACTCTCCCTGATTTTACTCTGAGAACACGTACGAAACTTCCTCTGCTCTCCAAACGTGTTTGACTTAGACCAGGGCTGTCAAACTCAGTCACAGCAGGGCCGGATTCTGGATTCAGGTCTAACCTGAGGGGCTAACAGAGTCGAGATTCAACCAGAAACCGTCATCATCATATCATCAGTGATGAATCATGGAAAAACAGAAACTAAGCACTGATGATATGATGATTTTGAGATTAACAAAGTCTAAATGATAAGTTTAAAGGCTCAAAATCTGAGATAACTTATAAGATCAAAAGTTTTTAAAAGGCAGTCACATGAGATAAATTCAAACTCATGAGTTTTAATGGTCCAGATATGAGATAGAATACAAAATAGTACATCTAAACTTCAAAATATGAGATTAAAAAAGTAAAAATCACAAGTTTCAAAGGGCAAATAAAGAGATAAAACTGGAAATCATGAGTTTTATCAGTCAAAATATGAGATAAAATTCAAAAATATGAGTTTTAAGGGTCCAAATATGAGATAGAATATAAAATAATACATCTAAACTTCAAAATATGAGATTAAAAATTCAAAATCACAAGTTTTAAAGGGCAAATCATGAGATAAAACTGGAAATCATGAGTTTTTATCAGTCAAAATATGATTAAGAAATTCAAAATCATGAGTTTGAAGGGTCACAATATGAGATAAGATCAGAGTTTTATCCATTAAAACACGAGATTAAGTTCAAAATGATACATTTTAAAATTCAAAACATGAGATTAAAAAGTTAAAATCATAAGTTTTAAAGGTCAAAATACAGGATAAAATTGGAAGGCCTGAGGTAAAGATCTGAGAATGATTTTAAAATTATGATTTTAAAAGGTGAAAATATGACTTAACATTTAAAATTGTGACTCTAAAAGAACTAAATATTACATAAAAAGTCATGTTTAGACTAATAATATGTAGTATATATAATATATATTAATTATTCTTTCATTCTGACCTTAGAGAGTAGAGAACTTCTTCAGCTGTTTATGCTGGATTACCTTTTTTTATAATTCCTGTTAAAGTTTGAAGATTTTTGGCTCTCAGACTTTTACTGTGTGTGTGTGTGTGTGTGGGGGTGGGTGTGTGTGTGTGTGTGTGTGTGTGAGAGAGAGACAGAATGTTGGGACTCTCTGAGAGACATCAGAGTAAATGAGAACTGCATAGCAACCACAGGCAGAGCTAACGTGATTGGTCCATCCTCTGTTTCTGACTGGCTGGTTCTAAAAAGAGTAGAGCGTGGAGAGGAATGTTCATGCTTTAACGCTGCATGCATTTATAGTTTAACCGTTAGCCAATCATTAGGCCGTTAAAGGCCCGCCCATTTCTGCAGGTGGGCCTGGCTGCACGTAAACACCCCAAAACTTGGCACGGCGCTCTGAGCATGCTCCATGTAGCACAGCAGAAGTCGGCCAATGTAAGCTGGTATGAAAACAGCGGCCCAGGTAAATATCCTCATGGAGCTGCAGGAGGGTGTCTGAGCTCCTGATGTGGAGCAGGTTAGCTGCTCTAACATGCAGACGTGTGTTTATAGAGGTAGATAAATCCTCATGGATGTGGTTCCATGTCTCAGATACCTGGATCATCTCCAGGACTATGGAGCGTGTTGGCACATCAGACAGAACCGCTCTGAGGATGGATCTGAGGACGGTCTGGTATGTCTGATGAAACTCAGCAGGGAACAGGAAATGAAAGCAGACAGAGATGTGGAACCGCACACGCTCAGATCTCCGTCTGGACTTGAGCTGAGGATGCTGCGGTTAATCTCAGATTAATCTATCATCTACTAATGAAGATGTAAATCACGGAGCTGATGCCAGCGCTCCTGACGGTCTTAAACCATCTTTTTTTTTTTTTTTTTTTACATGGTCGCTCTGACCCCGCTGTAGTCGCTTTGACCCCGCCGTGGTCGCTCTGACCCCGCTGTGGTCGCTTTGACCCCGCTGTGGTCGCTCTGACCCCGCCGTGGTCATTTCCTGTCCTGTGGGAAAAACCGTGAGTGTGGGAATGGAGGAGAATCTCTGCTGACCTCGGAGGAGACTCCAGCGTGGACGTGGTCCTGCTGGGACTCTGTGATTTAGTCAGAACAGGAAGTGATTGAAGGCCCTGGGGGGAGCCTGAGAGGACGGGGGGGGGGTGTTTCTATTATTACAGAGTTTGTGGAGGAGCAGCGCTGCATTACAGCGACAAGCAGATGCATGCAGGGTAATTTTAACTCTGCTGGGAGGAGGAGGAGGAGGAGGAGGAGTGAGGGGTTTTCACACACATGGAGGGTGAACAGATAATTAGACCACAGAGATTTATGTTCTGTTTGAAACGTGATCGTCAGACCTTTGTTCATCTTTTCTGCACCGGTTTATGATCGGACACCTTGGACGCTCTCGGCCCCGCCTCCTCCTACGCTGAAGTAAACCTCCCACCGTATGAGCTAGAGATGCCCTGATCCACAGTTTTGACCTTGAGTCTGTGATCCGATCCGGTCCAGCCTGTACTCGAAATATCGAAGCATAATGTTGAAAACCTGTCCTCCTCTACGAGGAGCTTCTCTGCTCATGTTTGAATAAAATCACGTGGTCATAGTCTGATCAGTCAGCCTCTTTTCTACTGCTACATCTGGGCTAATCGCTACCGTCTGACAGGACAAGCCCCCCTTCCCCGTAACGACTAGTGTGTTTTTAGCCTGTCGCGCTGTATGCTAACGCTACGACTCCGTGGCTCTGAGTGTTTCCTCTCCTTCAGCCCATCTCTGGAAGTTTCCCTCGTCTTTGTATCACAGCTGAGTTAACCGCTTTGTTTAACCTCGCCATGAAACCGCCGTCCACACAGACGTCTGCAGGAGAGGATGTGATTACAGACAGGATGGAGTTGACTGATAAATATTTGACCAAAGCAAATAAACAGCACTTATCCTGGATCCTGTGGTTCCTCATAAACAAATATTTAAGAAAGAGTTGTTGGAGCAGAGCTGGAGCCTCGATTTGATCTTTCATTTAGAGTGAAAGCTCTTCTGTGGTTTTTAATCGGATTTTTACTCATTACCTCGTCTGCTCGCTGAGCTGTAGTCTGGTTCTACCTCCTCCACAAAACACCTGCAGGCCGATTCAGGTTTACACAGAGACACGGAGCTGGCAGACGCTCCCACACCAAACACTGAGTCAGTTTATAAAACCCCCGCTCAGCTCAGTGACGCTTTACTTCTGCAGCAGCACAGTAGGAGAAAACACAGCGTTTTTAAGGTGGAAGAGAGGGATTCATCCTCTGTAAACTAAGAGCAATCACAGCGTTTTTAAGGTGGAAGTGGAGGATTCATCCTCTGTAAACTAGGAGCAATCACAGCATTTTTAAGGTGGAAGTGGAGGATTCATCCTCTGTAAACTAAGAGCAATCACAGCGTTTTTAAGGTGGAAGTGGAGGATTCATCCTCTGTAAACTAGGAGCAATCACAGCATTTTTAAGGTGGAAGTGGAGGATTCATCCTCTGTAAACTAAGAGCAATCACAGCGTTTTTAAGGTGGAAGTGGAGGATTCATCCTCTGTAAACTAGGAGCAATCACAGCATTTTTAAGGTGGAAGTGGAGGATTCATCCTCTGTAAATGAGGAGCATAGACTGTGTTTTTAAGGTGGAATAGAGGGATTCATCCTCTGTAAATGAGGAGCATAGACTGTGTTTTTAAGGTGGAATAGAGGGATTCATCCTCTGTAAATGAGGAGCATAGACTGTGTTTTTAAGGTGGAATAGAGGGATTCATCCTCTGTAAATGAGGAGCATAGACTGTGTTTTTAAGGTGGAATAGAGGGATTCATCCTCTGTAAATGAGGAGCATAGACTGTGTTTTTAAGGTGGCAGTGTAGGATTCATCCTTCATCTCCTCTTCAGGTTCAAAGCTCCAGGATCAGCTCCACCAGCAGCCCTCAACGTGCTTTTATTTGTGTCCCCTGACTCATTGTGGGGTTTGTTTGTGTCTGCCGGCCCAGAGGTCTGTCTGATGTGGTTTTTTATTTGTTATGAGCTCAGACACATCCACAGATGTTTTCTCTTCTGTTCCCATCTCTATCCTGACCGCCAGATTACCTTAAAAAAAGTGTTTTGGCTCCTTTATTGAAAAATTTTTGTTTCCAAAGACAGGAAGACCTCCAGCTGCTCCGGTTCACGCTCAGGTTCAGCTCTCCTGACAGGCAGAAACCAGGGGAAAGAGCACAGAGACTAGGATGATTGGCTCTGGGGATTTTCCCAGGCAAATACTTCTGATGTGGTTAAAGGCGAATGCTATTATATGCTAAAGCGTAGCTGTTCTAAGCCATGATGGTGGTTTTTTCTCTGGCTCTGCAAACACCATCAGTTCCCTGAAGCCTTCTCCTTCCACCAAACATTCTGTTAGCTTGTTTACATCTGTGCAGTAGAGCTTGTTTACATCTGTGCTGTAGAGCTTGTTTACATCTGTGCTGTAGAGCTTGTTTACATCTGTGCAGTAGAGCTTGTTTACATCTGTGCTGTAGAGCTTGTTTACATCTGTGCAGTAGAGCTTGTTAACATCTGTGCTGTAGAGCTTGTTTACATCTGTGCTGTAGAGCTTGTTTACATCTGTGCAGTAGAGCTTGTTTACATCTGTGCTGTAGAGCTTGTTTACATCTGTGCTGTAGAGCTTGTTTACATCTGTGCTGTAGAGCTTGTTTACATCTGTGCAGTAGAGCTTGTTTACATCTGTGCTGTAGAGCTTGTTTACATCTGTGCTGTAGAGCTTGTTTACATCTGTGCAGTAGAGCTTGTTTACATCTGTGCTGTAGAGCTTGTTTACATCTGTGCAGTAGAGCTTGTTTACATCTGTGCAGTAGAGCTTGTTTACATCTGTGCAGTAGAGCTTGTTAACATCTGTGCTGTAGAGCTTGTTTACATCTGTGCTGTAGAGCTTGTTTACATCTGTGCAGTAGAGCTTGTTTACATCTGTGCTGTAGAGCTTGTTTACATCTGTGCTGTAGAGCTTGTTTACATCTGTGCAGTAGAGCTTGTTAACATCTGTGCAGTAGAGCTTGTTAACATCTGTGCTGTAGAGCTTGTTTACATCTGTGCTGTAGAGCTTGTTTACATCTGTGCTGTAGAGCTTGTTTACATCTGTGCAGTAGAGCTTGTTTACATCTGTGCTGTAGAGCTTGTTTACATCTGTGCTGTAGAGCTTGTTTACATCTGTGCTGTAGAGCTTGTTTACATCTGTGCTGTAGAGCTTGTTTACATCTGTGCTGTAGAGCTTGTTTACATCTGTGCTGTAGAGCTTGTTTACATCTGTGCTGTAGAGCTTGTTTACATCTGTGCAGTAGAGCTTCATGGCGGTTGCTGTAGTTAAAGAGCTACAGTAGCTAAGAGTGGTGGGCAGCTAACCTTTAAACCTTTAAAGCTCCTGTGTGGAACCTTTGTTGTGGGTTGTGTTGATGTTGGCGCCCCCTATGGACAAATCATGCCATGTACAATCTATCTTTAGTTTTTTTTTTAACACAGCCTGTTTAGAATCTTGAATGTGAACAAATCTGGCACCATGCCGTGTATCAGCTCTACCGGCTCCCCCTGCAGGGCTTTGAGGCTACGATAATAACCTCATAATAGAAGTCATTCTGGTTGCTGACGGCTCTTTTTGCCTTTAAGGTCATGTATTTGCAACAGTTGTAATATGAAGCTGTTTAATTGCTAAAAACTCCCCACATGAGCTTTAGAATAGACGCTTTAATCTGTTATTGCTGGAGGCGAACATAAACCATGATATTAAACAGCGATGACATTTAAAGGTGATTTGAAGATTGAGTTTCATAGAAGAAGAAGAGGTTTGATGTAATTGGCTGGTTGATGAAAGTCTTCAGAAAGTTGCAACTTCTTTTCCTGACAGATGAAAGTTGTCTCAGAGTCTTTGAGGTGGAATCAAAGTCTCATCTCCAGCCTTTATTTACACTTTCAGGTCAATAAACCAGTCTCTGTGCTTCTAGATTTTAAACTTTTCTCTTCATAGTGAAATTAGATCTTTAAACAGTCTGAACAGCTGGAGCTGAGACATTTTCCTTTTTCTATTTTTGTTGTTTTAAAGGCATTGAAATGTCAAACAGGTACCAAAAGAAGAGCTGTTTTGGAGCTGAAACACAGAGGAATGATGGGAATTGTCTCTCTTTTTAGAGATCTCAGCAAAGAGCTGGTCTTTCAGCTCCCAGGTGGAACAGTTTTGCCTTTTCATGTCTTGAAACAACAAAAAAGGACCTTCAACAGGAAAACCGACTCTAAAACAAGAGTAAACTCCTGGGACCAGCTCGTCCATGAACAACACATCCCGACTCCCCCACAACCAATCGTCCTGAATTGGTTATTTCAGGCTGACCAGTACATCACGCCTCTATTAATGTAACACAGAAGTACCAACAATCTCTCCTTCATGTTGACTGGCCTTTGTTGTCAACTCTACAAAAGTTAACAACTGCAGCCTACTATTTGGCAAAAATGGAGTAAAAAGGCCCCCAACATCCCAGCTTCACCAACATTCCATTGTCTAGCTTGGATGATGTCATGCTTTTAATTTAAAAATATGCTTTGGAAAGATGATGTCATCCTGTAAAGCTTATAAAACATTCAATCCTTGACTTTGAAGATGATGTCATCTTTTTAAATTTTTAATATGCTTTGGAATAAATGTCCTCCTTTGAAGTGGAAAAACATTCCATCCTTGACTTTGAAGTTTATGTCATCCTTTGACGTTTATAAAACGTCCCATCCTTGCCTTTAAAGATGTGTCAACCTTTATCTATTTTGAAACATTCTAGCCTTGCTTTTTAGGATGATGTCATCATTTAAAGTTCTTAAACATTCCATCCTTGCCTCTGAAGATGGTGTCATCTTTTTCTTTTTTTTTTTAAGATTTATTTTTGGCCTTTATTGGTTAGAGTCGGAAACAGGGAAGAGAGCGAGGAGAGACATACAGGAAATAGTGCCATGGGCCGGATTTGAACCCGGGTCGCCTGCGTATATGATGCGCGCCTTAACCACTCGACTACCGGCGTGCTGATGGTGTCATCTTTTGAAGTTTATAAGACATTCTGTCCTCTCCATCCAGGCCAGTCTAGGCCTCCAGTTGTTAGTCTTACCAGTACTCCACAAGGTTCATTGTCTAAATAGAACATCACTGTTCCCTTTTAAAGCACGCTAATGACAGCATGAGGGAGAAAGCTGTTAAAAAGACACCACTATCAATGTAAAGGTATTTAAATTTAAATATGTAAAAAAGTAAAACTAAGAAAACTATTAAGATTTAAATATGTAAGGTCCTGTGAGGTATTTTTAGCCAGTAGAATAAATTCTGTGTGCAATGATGGTTTAGTTGTAAGGTGAAAATGAACACTTGAAAACGCTGACTAGACATGATTAAATGAATGTAGTACTATGGCAGAGGGACATAAGGTGGATAACATCACTGATATTGATCAGTTTAAATGTGGATATGAGATGAGACATTTTACCACAGTTTTTTTTGCAGTATTCATGTAAAGTAGTAAAGGAGCAATGCGGGATGTTTTAACAGTAGATTTTTGGGTTTTTAGGGCTAAGGTGCTTTTTAAAGAGAGTTCACCAGCAGGGACAGAAGCTGGACCGTGAGTTCTGATATCAGGTCATCATTAAAGTTTGACTGATTCAGAGTGAGGAGGATCTCTGGTATCTGAGAGACTAAAATGGATCGTTAATTAAAGAAAGTGTAAAGGAATATCTAAGCAGATGTTAATGTGGGGTGTAAACGAGCTCTTTGTCCTCACATCAGGTTTTATATCAGCGGCTGTGGGGTCTCGGTGGGGTGTTGTTTGGGGTTTGTGTTGGTGTTTGGGGGGGTCAGTCTCTGTCCTGCTGGGACTCTTTGTCTCAGATAATGACGGTCGTTTCTCGTTTGTTCCTGACGTCTCGGTGTGGTGACTCCTCTGGGCGGGGTGTCTTCTTCTTCATCTTCTTCTTCTTCTTCTTTGGTGGTCTCTGCTGTTAAATATTTAACAAACAGTGAAGTTTACAGGAGCTGGGGGGCTGGAGGAGGGCGGCGATGGCGACGAAGGCGGAGATCTGTGATTATATCAGGACTCTCTACTGAGCCGTGTCTGAGGAGAATCCGTCTGCGGGTTATTTTAGGCCTTAAGGCGACTCTGGAGATTGTAAAGTCACCAAACCTCTTTACATGACAGAAAACTGATCCCTGAACAGCCAATCAGACTGAGGTATGGATACCTGGAGGAATCTTTGGGAATGTTAAAGGGTCAGGTGTTTGTAGAACTGGTGAACAGATAAGGACGGCTGATTAACAGATAAAAGGAAATAGTTAAAGTTAATTCTTAGAGATAAAAACAGGATTAAACTAGAATTAAAGATTTGAAATATCAGGATGATAAAATACAGACATCTCTAAATCAAACCTGGACCTTAAACCATCTTATCATTTAGTTAAAGGGATATTCAGGCAGCTTCAAGTGATTTATTAGGTAATATTTTTAATTTTAACCTGATAGGGTGAGAAATATTTAGACGTTTTGATGCATTTCAACACCAGTTTTTCTAAAACAGTAGAAATGTTGTTATTTGCAATGACTGTCAGAATAAAAAGGGCCAAAACTTCAACCATGTTCTTCTGTTTAGAGTTTCAGAACCTCTGTTCTATTATACAGCTGTGTAGGAGAGACATGAATGTGTGAAAATGTAAGAATGAGCAGGAACAACGGCATGTGGTTAGTTAATCCAGGTTTATTTGGTCTGTTTTAATGAATTAAAGATGAGCGGACGTCTCCTCAGACATTATAAACAATCATCCACCTCCCCCTGCTCTTCCTGCCAGACCCCCTCCTTCTTCACTGGAAATCCCCCCAAATACACAAACACACTAAATCCAGGCCCATCAGAGAAGAAGACCTGGACTTAGATCAGGATTTTCTCCTTAAACGAATAACTGACCACAGAGAGGTGGGAAAATGAGCTCTATGTTTACATCAGGATGGTTTCACTGGGAGGTGGTAGGCTGATGGTGGTGGTGTGTTTTGGGCTGTAAAGTGTTAAAGTAAGATCTCTGATTGGCTGATCCTGCCTCATCCAGAAGTCTGAAGTTCGAGTTCAGTCCCCTCTAGACCAGACTTCCTTTTCTGTGCGGCGTTTACGTCGGCAGTGTAAATGCTGCCATTTCTCTGTTCATGCTTTCCCAGAGTCCTGCTGCTGATAGTTGAGTCTTTAGGTCAGTGTTCCTCAACCAAAGAGCCAAACTGTTAAAAAATACCTTTGCAAGAGCCACAGTCTAAGTGGTGAAGAGTGGGGCAATAACATATACAAACAAAAAAAATAAAGGTTGACAATTTAAGCCAACTGTACAAGAGTGGGAACAAACTGATTAAAGGATCATTTCTGAGGTTTAATTTGACCTTTTTTAAGGTTTTCTGGGGGATAATATTTCAATCAAAGATGAAAAAGAGCCACACGTTGAGTGTCACTGCTCTAGGTGTTTTCATCGTGCATTTCCATTACGGTGCTGTAAAAATTCATCGCTGTCATTATACCTTCATATTTGTACCGGGACAGTGGTGTTATGATCTCCATCTGCCAGCCTACAGAGGGTCTCTGCTCTACGGGACGGTGAGAGAGCGGGAGCTCCACAAACACAGAGAGACATGAACGCAAAAGTTCTTGATCTGAAACGTACCAATAAACATGTAGAATCCTAATAAGATTGTGACATCATCAGTTAACAGGCAGATGAAAGGAAACAGCCAATCACAGAGCTGGATTTGTGTTTGTTTACAGCAAACTTCAGCTTCTTTATCACCTGAGCTCTTTATCAGTCCTCATTCACACTCCTCCCTCGCCCCCAGCACCGCCACCTTAATCTGCTCTCGTCCAATCAGAGTGCTCCATTCAGCGGCTGCTCTGTTTATCAAACAGAAGGAGAGATTAAAGTGATACCAGCAGCATCCTGCAGATGCTCTACTGAGCGCGCTCAGACTGGCTGCTCTCAGTGCTCTTTCTTAGAGCTGAGAGGGAGTGGGTGAGGCGTTTAGTAGCACAGGTGCAGTATAAATATGAGGGGTTTAAGGGCAAAGGTGCAGTATAAATATGAGGCGTTTAGTAGCACAGGTGCAGTATAAATATGAGGGGTTTAAGGGCACAGGTGCAGTATAAATATGAGGCGTTTAGTAGCACAGGTGCAGTATAAATATGAGGGGTTTAAGGGCACAGGTGCAGTATGTATATGAGGCATTTAGGTGCACAGGTGCAGTATGTATATGAGGCGTTTAGGTGCACAGGTGCAGTATGAATATAAGGTGTTCAGGGGCACAGGTGCAGTATGAATATGAGGCGTTTAGGGGCACAGGTGCAGTATGAATATGAGGCATTTAGGGGCACAGGTGCAGTATGAATATGAGGCATTTAGGGGCACAGGTGCAGTATGAATATGAGGCATTTAGGGGCACAGGTGCAGTATGAATATGAGGCGTTTAGGGGCACAGGTGCAGTATGAATATGAGGCGTTTAGGGGCACAGGTGCAGTATGAATATGAGGCATTTAGGTGCACAGGTGCAGTATGAATATAAGGTGTTCAGGGGCACAGGTGCAGTATGAATATCAGGGGTTTAAGGGCACATGTGCTGTATGAATATGAGGGGTTTAAGGGCACAGGTGCAGGATGAATATGAGGCGTTCAGGGGCACATGTGCAGTTTGAATATGAGGCATTTAAGGGCACAGGTGCAGTATTATCATGAGGCGTTCAGGGGCACAGATGCAGTATGAATATGAGGCGTTCAGGGGCACAGGTGAAGTATGAATATGACGCATTTAGTGGCACATGTGCAGTATGGATATGAGGCATTCAGGGGCACATGTGCAGTATGAATATGAGGCATTCAGGGGCACAGGTGCAGTATGAATATGAGGCGTTCAGGGGCACAGGTGAAGTATGAATATGAGGGGTTCAGGGGCACATGTGCAGTATGGATATGAGGCATTCAGGGGCACATGTGCAGTATGAATAGTAGGCATTCAGGGGCACAGATGTGGTATGAATATGAGGCATTTAGTGGCACAGGTGCAGTATGAATATGAGGCGTTTAGGGGCACATGTGCAGTATGAATATGAGGCATTTAGGTGCACAGGTGCAGTATGAATATAAGGTGTTCAGGGACACAGGTGCAGTATGAATATGAGGGGTTCAGGGGCACAGGTGCAGTATGAATATGAGGGGTTCAGGGGCACATGTGCAGTTTGAATATGAGGCATTTAAGGGCACAGGTGCAGTATTATTATGAGGCGTTCAGGGACACAGATGCAGTATGAATATGAGGCGTTCAGGGGCACAGGTGCAGTATGAATATGAGGTGTTCAGGGGCACAGGTGCAGTATGAATATGAGGCATTTAGTGGCACATGTGCAGTATGAATATGAGGCATTCAGGGGGAATGTGCTGTATGAAGATGAGGCATTTGATGGCATATGTGCAGTTTGAATATGAGGAATTTAGTGGCACATGACAGTATGAATATGAGGGGTTCAGGGGCACAGGGTTAGTATGAATGTGAGGCGTTCAGGTGCAAATGTACATGACAAATGTGCAGCCTTAGTATGATTGTGAGGTGTCTGAGGGCCGTTGTACAGTCAGAAGGTGACGTGTTTTAGTGTAAATTTGCTTAGTGTTAAGTTTAATGTTAGCATGATGGAAGTGAGGTGTTCAGGTGCCCACCTGCAGTAAGAATTTAAAATCTTAAAGTTTTCTGCTGATAACACTCAGAGGAAAATCCAGAGGGCTGTTCATGTGCAGAAATCAAACACACCTTTATGGTTTTAGGGTCTTTGGATGCATTCCTGTGTTCAGGAGTGAGTTATTCATTAACAGAGATGTGAATGTGTAACTCTGTGACCCACTTTACTCCCAACACGCCTCAGAGACTCTCTGATTACTCAGACATGACACTGAGATTCACATTCCTCCTCTGAGCATGCAGAAAACAGATGAACCTGAATGAAGCATGCTTGCTGACAGGTGAATCACCTGTGACAGGAGAGAAACCTGAATCTTTAGGGTGTCTGCATGGTGTAGTTCAACCTCTAGTGTCAGGACAATCCTGTTTCTCCCACCCTCCCTGTTTTCCCTCCTCGAAGATGAACTCTGACAGCGCCATAGGGTGGGGTGAATCGGCGTGATAATCGATCCGTGGTGTTGGTGTCGTCCCGTCTCGTCTCTCTCTCCCTGACGTGTCTTTGGATCAGACGAGGTTGAGCAGAAAAACTGTTTCATGTCGAGGACTTAAATTCCTCACATTCCTCCCTCTCCTCCATTTGTTCACTGGTTTTATCTCTGCACGGGTTCAGCCTGACGACCTTTGACCCCGGCACCTGCAGAGAGAGAAGTGTGCTCTTTAACGAGTCCTGGGCAGGTTCACTGGGGAGCTCTGAATCTCCACATTACAGTCATTACATACTCACTTCACTGGTGCTTTTATTTTGAAGGTGGACAAATAGAAGTATGATGCTTTTATTTTGAAGGAGGACAAACAGAAGTGTGGTGCTTTTATTTTGAAGGAGGACAAACAGAAGTGTGGTGCTTTTATTTTGAAGGAGGACAAACAGAAGTGTGGTGCTTTTATTTTGAAGGAGGAGAAACAGAAGTGTGAGGCTTTTATTTTGAAGGAGGACAAACAGAAGTGTGAGGCTTTTATTTTGAAGGAGGAGAAACAGAAGTGTGAGGCTTTTATTTTGAAGGAGGACAAACAGAAGTGTGAGGCTTTTATTTTGAAGGAGGACAAACAGAAGTGTGAGGCTTTTATTTTGAAGGAGGACAAACAGAAGTGTGAGGCTTTTATTTTGATGGTCTTATAAACCATATATAATTCTCTGTAGAACAGAATCAATGTTTCTCTGAGACGTTCGACCATTTCATTAACATAGCTCAGTTTGAGTTTAATGGCAACGAAGTGTCTCAGAAAAGTTGGGACAGGGGTCACGTTTATTTTTGTGGAGCATCCCTTGTCTGGGAAGTGAGGAGAGCAGTTGTTGGGAGAGGAATGTTGTCCCATTCTTGTCTGATGTAGGTTTCTATCTGGGTCTTCTTTGCTGGATTTTTCCATTTCTGATGCTCCAGATGTTTCCTGTTGGTGAAGGTCTGGACTGCAGGCAGACCACTTCAGGACCTGGACTCTCCTCCTGTGAAGCCATGCAGCCGTGTCCCTTCTCTCAGAGATTTCTCCAGATTCTCTGAATCTGTTGATGACAATCTGGACTGTAGCTGGAGAGAGATTCAACGTCTTTTCTAGTTCACGTTGAGGAACATTTTTCTGAAATTGTTCCACAATATTTAGACAGTTTTTCACAGATTGGTGAACCTCTGCCCATCTTTACCTCTGAGAGACTCTGCCTCTCTGAAATGCTCCTTTTATACCCAGTCATGCTCTGACCTTCAGCTGTTTTTAGTAAGTACCACTTACTTTTCCAGCCTTTTGTTGCCCTGTCCCAAACTTTTTGAGACATATTGCTGTCATCAAATTCAAACTGACCTTATGTTTTCCCTGAAATGTTAAAATGTCTGTTTCAACATCTGATCTGTTGTTAATGAGATGTGACAATCATTGACTCCTGTTTTTCTGTACATTTTATACAGTGTACCAACTTTTTTGGAATTGTGGTTGTAAATGTCAGTAAAGGCTAAAATGTTTGATATCAGCAGAATTCTTCTATGGAGCATCCTGTCCTCTCTGAGCTCTGAAAGGCTCTAGTTTAATCATCCTCTCTTAAAGTCAACAAACGTTTACTTTCACTTTCTCTCTCTCTCTATTTTTCTCTCTCTTTGACCTGCAGACTCGTCGCTGCTGTCACATCAATGTCTGTGCTCTGATTGGTTGTTGGATCTGAAGTGTGTATAGATCATCATCAGCTCTACATGAGATCAGGAGCCAGTTTTTCCTGTTTTAATATCAGGTTTATCAGATTTCTAGTTTGTGCCACACTGTTAGTTTTATTTTGAAAATCTCCACCCTAATGAGCTTCGTTTTTATCCCAGCCTGACTCTGATCGGTGTTTCTCCGTCTGTTTTTAAACTTTCTGTTTGTGTCAGACCGCTGAGGTTTGCTCGCCCCGACTCGCTCACAATAATCCGATTACCGCTCGCCATGCCGACTCACAGTTGGGGGCGGGGTGCTGGCTGTGACCTTTGACCCGTGTGCCCGGTCTCCTCTGACTCTGGCGATGTTCGTGGGCTCGGTGCAGAAGATGTTTACGGAGGCCGCGGCTCGCTCGTGCCCACGCGTTCAGAAGTCAAAGCGGCCATTGTTCGCTCCCCTGACAAGAATGCGATGAGGTCATGGGAGGAAATTTAATTGGACTGTGCTGCGAGCCGGCCTTCATCCCCCTCCACAACAACTGTACCCCCCCAAATCCTGATCCTCTAAACTGTCAGGCCGACCTCGAGGCTCCGCTCCTGCAGGACCAAGAGGATTCAGGAATGCACTCTAAAATAACTTCTCTGTACAGTAAAAAAACATGCTATAAACGTCCTCTACACTGTAAAAAACCATCCTTACTGAAAAAAAATCATAAACAATATACTAAAAAAAAATCATCCCTACTGACACAAAATCCTGTATCCAATTAAAAACATAGCCACCGTTAAAAAGTCCTCTACACTGTAAAAACATCCTCTACACTGTAAAAAGTCCTCTACACTGTAAAAACATCCTCTACACTGTAAAAAGTCCTCTACACTGTAAAAAGACCTCTACACTGTAAAAAGTCCTCTAAACTGTAATAAGTCCTCTACACTGTAAAAAAAGTCATCCATACTGAAACAAATTCCTGCTGCTATTAAAACAAACCTTCACTGGTAAAAATCCTGTAAACCTCATAAATATTTCTCCACTCTGTTAAAACACACATTCTTTAAAATCATCCCAACTGTAGAATATCCTCTACTCTGTAGAAACAAATCCTCCATTATCTGAAAGCTTTGTACTGTAAAACTCTGCAATGCCTATCTCCACTGTTGAAAAAAATCACCTAAGGTAAATCAAACCTTTACACTGTAAAAAAGTCCTGCCTAATGAAAAATTATTCCCACTGCAAAAAAAAAAAAAAAAAAAAATCCACTGTACTGTTAAAAATCTCCACTACTGTAAAAAATTTCCAGTAGTTTGAAAATTCTCCATATCATTAAAAACAAAAATCATCCCTGCTGAAACTAAATATTCCACACTGTAAAAAAAATCATACCTTCTAAAACAAAATCCTCCACGCTGTAAAACAAAATCATACCTCCTGTAAAAACATCCTCTACACTTTGAGAAAATCCCCTCTACTGTAAGAGATTTATTTACTGTAAAAAATGTATATGGTAAAAAACAAAAGAAAAGCGTCAAACCTCCTGCAGACAACCCTGTACACTGTAAAAAATCATCCCTACTGTTAGAAAGTTGTTTTACTGTAAAAAATCCCTTATACTGTAAAAATTCCTCATCATCCCTTCTGTAAAAAAAAACAATCCATAATATAAAATGTCCTACATACAGTAAATGTTTTACACACTGTAAAAATCATCCTCCTATAAAAAATCATCTTTACTGTAAAAATTCTCTGTTCTGTAAAAAAAACACCTGGATGGACGTTTCTGTGAATGAATTTCTATTTAATTTGATTTTTAATTTATTGTCAATAATGACAATAATAATCCAGTTTATTTTAATCAACATTAAGAAAATAATCTTCATTTTTATTATTTATTAATTTTAGAGTGTGTTCATCTGTGTGTTTATGTGTGTGTTTATGTGTGTGTTCATGTGTGTGTTTAGGTGTGTGTTTGTGTGTGTTCATGTGTGTTCATGTGTGTGTTCATGGGTGTGTTCACGTGTGTGTTTAGGTGTGTGTTTGTGTGTGTTAATATGTGTTCATGTGTGTGTTCATGTGTGTTGTTGTGTGTTTGTGTGTGTTTGTGTCTGTTCATGTGTGTTGGTGTGTGTGTTCATGTGTGTTGGTGTATGTTGGTGTGTGTTAATGTGTGTTCATGTGTGTGTTCATGTGTGTTGGTGTGTGTTCATGTGTGTGTTCATGTGTGTTGGTGTGTGTTCATGTGTGTGTTCATGTGTGTGTTCATGTGTGTTGGTGTGTGTTGGTGTGTGTTGGTGTGTTTTCATGTGTGTGTTCGTGTGTGTTGGTGTGTGTTCATGTGTGTGTTCATGTGTGTTGGTGTGTGTTCATGTGTGTGTTCGTGTGTGTTGGTGTGTGTTGGTGTATGTTGGTGTGTGTTAATGTGTGTTCATGTGTGTGTTCATGTGTGTGTTCATGTGTGTTGGTGTGTGTTGGTGTATGTTGGTGTGTGTTAATGTGTGTTCATGTGTGTGTTCATGTGTGTTGGTGTGTTTTCATGTGTGTGTTCGTGTGTGTTGGTGTGTGTTCATGTGTGTGTTCATGTGTGTTGGTGTGTGTTCATGTGTGTGTTCATGTGTGTTGGTGTGTGTTGGTGTGTGTTAATGTGTGTGTGGAGGAGAGAGAACGGTCCAGAATATTAAAGCTGTCTGACTCAGAGGACAGAGAACATGAAAAACAATCCAACAGGCTGACGTGTTTCTAGAAAGATCTTCACAGAGGAGCAAACAGAGTGTGTGTAGATACGTCACCATCAGTAGTCCGTTAACGGTGACGCTCTCTCAGGACCCTGACGACTGGATTTAAAGCTGAACATGATTCATTTTTACAGTCAGAGCTGCTCCAGCCTTCGTCATTGGTCAGCAGCTGCAGATTTACATCTAAAACAGCAGAGCTCATTACTTCCTCTCAGGAGACCAGAGAGGACGCTGGATGGATGCCTCCCTCTGCCCTCCTCCTCCTCCTCCTCCTCCTCCTCCTCCTCCTCCTCCTTAAGGACATCCTCATCATCAGGATCTCAGTGAAGACAAACATCTGTGTCTGTGAACAATTAAAGTAAAAAGTACAAAACTAGAAGGATGGAGGGTGAGAACTCTCCAGATAAAAACATAAAAACAGCAGCAGGAACAAAAATCTCAGTCTGTAGATGAAAACCTTTTAAAAACAAAAAGTTTATAGTTACTTTTTAAATCAGTGCCCTGACTGAGCTGCTCCTTATCAAACTCTTCTTCTACTGGTTAAGTTCAGGACTGTTTGGCTGACGTTTGGTCCTCCAGCGTGTCCTGACTTGTCCTGGGACGAGTCTCTACAGGTGTGAGGACGGACAAACAGAAACCAGAGCCAGGACAGAAAGAGCTCCAATTCCTCTGCTGCTTAAACTTTAAATGTCCCTTCAGTTCAAACACAGAAATATTTAAATTCATCTGCAGTTCAAACACAGAAATATTTAAATTCATCTGCAGTTCAAACACAGAAATATTTAAATTCATCTGCAGTTTCATCCTGTTTCCTCTAAAACAGGATTAGATCATAAAATCACAGTGCTGTTTTTATTTCTGAGGTCAAACTCAGTTTCCTTCTTTTGTTTTACTGAAACAAACAAAAAAATAGAAAAGAAATTGAGAAATAAAAGCCTTAGAGTGATCCAGCAGCACGTTAGGAGACTAATCTTGATTTAAAACATTCTGGAGTTTCTGCTCTTTTCTGTTCATGATTTTTTAAATGTTTCCTGAACACTGAGCCTTTTTACTCCATCCACCATGCTAAAATAAGTAGTAGCCATGCCAGGCCAGTAGTGGGCGCTGTGACGTTGTACTCAAGTCCTCTACCTTTAGTAGAACGCTGAGCTGTTAGCATCCATGAACGACTAAAACAGGAATGTCTGAGTGGATGGACCATGAGGTGGAGTATATGCTTAAGTCAAGGATGGAATGTCTTATACAATTTAAGGAATGACATCCTTTTAAAGGACCGATTGTTTAAAAACTGTACAGGATGATTTCATCTTTAAAGGGCAAGGACTGAATGTTTTTTTACAGTTAAAGGAATGAATTTATTTTAGAAGGCAAGGATGCAGTGTTTTAAAACTGTACAGGATGGCACAGCTGTCCAAAGCAAGACTAGAATGTTTTATAGCTTTATAGGAATTTCATCTTCAAAAGCAAGGATGGAATGTTTTATACATTTTAGGGAATTAAATTATTTCAAAAGGTAAGGATGGAATTTTTTAAAACTGTACAGGATGCAATCATCTTTAAAGGGCAAGGATGGAATGTTTTATAAACTCCAAAGGATGCCACAGTCGTCAAAATCAAGGCTAGAATGTTTTATACCTTTTAAAGAATATCATCTTCAAAAGGCAAGGATGGGATGTTTTGTAAAGTGTAAGAAGATGAAACATATCCAGAGGCAAGGATGGAGCGTTTTATAAACTGTATAGGATGACATCGGCTTCAGAGGCAGGGGATTGTGAAGCCGGGGATGTTGGGGGCTTCCTCTGTTTCTGCCATGTAGTAGTTCATAGTTGGCGGGTTTGGAAAAGCTGGTTTAACAGGCGAGGGAAAGAAAGAGCCAAACCCAGCTAAATTTGACATTTGGTTCCTGTAATAATTGTTGATTAAATGTCCTGGACTTTCTTACGTCTCGTCACTCTCAGGAAACTGTCTGAAGGTTCATCTGTCTCTGTCTGACCGTCATCGTCACTCAGAGACTCTTCAGCGATGTCTGTCCCTCTGAGTGAATCCTCCTCAGCATCAAACTCCTCCGTTGGCATGTTGTCTTCCATATGTGGGCAGGAAAAACTCCCAGCAGCCACCTCTCTCCCTCTCTTTTTGACAGCAGCAGCCGGAGCTCCTCGCTCACCCTCGTCTCCTCTTTGGCCTCTCTCTCTGTCCATCCCTCGCTCGGTCGCCCGGCGTCTCTCTGCCCGGCAGAAACACATTCCAGCCGGTTCATTCCTGCCGTCACCGTGGCCCTGCTCCTCGTCGTCCCTCCCCCACACGTTCTGAGAGAGACCCCCCCTCCCTCCTCTCCAAAAGCCTAGAGGCTCTTTTCATGTTCAGACCTGAGCCCGGCCCCCTGAGGAGAGTCTCCCGGGGTCAGCGCTCCACAATAGGCGGGTTAGCTCCGCTTAAAGCCAAACGGGCTAATTGACGACGTCGGCGTTTGTTTCTGAGCAGAGAGGTCGGTCCAGGAGGGACTTAACGGGAGCTTAAACCTGCAGCAGGAAGCAGAGAAAGAATGAAAGAAAAGAAAGGCTGTTTGGTTCTTTAAAGGTTCACTCCACTGTTTTTAGACCCAGACTTTATTAAAGTTTCCTGTTGATAACCCAGGAGAAAAGAAAACCTCCATGGGCAGAAAAGCTGCCAATGCTGCATCACCACATCGCCAACATTAGGGTTCAGCATTGACACTTCACACATGCTCATTACAGTTCAGTCTGGGTCCATGTGTGAGAAGGACTACAACAATGGCTGCCTCCTGAGTTCTGTTTGACATTTCCTCTAAATTGACTTTCCTCTGCAGTCTTTCTCTTATGTTGCACTCCTTTGTTGGCAACTTCTTGGACAAGTTAGAGGGACTAGTGAGACAGACCGACTATTGGGTGTGGGGGTGGGGCAACGTCCCCAACTTTACCAACATTCCATCCTTTGATAATGTCATCCTCTAAAGTTTATAGAAGATTCTAGCCTTGCCTTTGAACATGATGTCATTCTTTAATATTAATGAAACATTCCATCCTTGTCTTTGAAGATGATGTCATCCTTTTATGTTTATTAAACATTCTAGCCTTGCCTTGAAGATGATGTCATCCTCTAAAGTTTATGAAACATTCTGTCCTTGTCTTTAAAGATGTCATCCTTTTAAGTTTATGAAACATTCTAGCCTGGCCTTTGAAGATAATGTCATCCTTTAATGTTTACAAAAAACATTCTAGCCTTGCCTTTAAAGATGATGTCATCTTTAATGTTCATGAAATATTCAAGCCTTGCCTTTGAAGATGATGTCATCCTTTTAAGTTTATGAAACATTTCTACCTTTCCTTTGAAGATGATGTCATCCTTTAATTTCTATGAAACATTTCTACCTTGTCTCTGGAGATGATGTCATCCCCAGAAGTAGCCTGCTATTTTTGATAGCAGAAAATGAGGGATTAGACAGCCTGGGGTGTCTGAGACTTCTGTTTTTGTTGTTTTATCACAAAGTTACATTCTTAATTTTTTCTAGGATCAAGGTTTAAATATTCGAGGATTGTGGCAACTTGAATTTGGATCAAAGTGTTTTGCTTCAGCATTGCATGAATTAACTGTTGGTTATATCAGTAAACTAGCGTTAGCAGCAGATATATTCCCTGAGTTTTGTCTCTCAGGCACCTGATTTAAGGAGCTTATAGATGGGCTCAGATAGATGCAGGAACAATATTAGCACAGTGGATGGGAGGAGGATCACTGATTCTGTGTTTGATTAGAATTTCCGTTTGTCCTCTGTACCATCGCAGCGACACCATGAGCCTAAACCCGCTAACAATACTTAGTTTCTGTTCTAACTGGAGAGTTACCACTCTGCCCGCTCTCTTCTTCTTCTTGGTGTGTAAAAGTGGAATAATTCCCCCGAGGACAGCTTGAATGTTTCCGAGCTGATTCTGATTCTGGGCTGGTTTTCGGTTCTCACAGCGTTCTCTTTGTTCCATCGTTCTGTCAGATTCTTTCTCTCATCAATCCTTCGATTGTTCTGGAGAATTCCTCCAGACGGACGTCAGGTCGTCGACGCTGAACCCATCAGCTCACTGTGATTTATGCTGGGATGGTTATGTCATCGACATCCTGCTCTCTGATTGGTCCTGGAGTTTTAGTTTAATATAAATATCTTTGAAAGCTGCTTGGATTTAATAAATATTTATATCAGTGTAAAGTGTGACTGGTTTATACTGACAGATTGATTTTCTGCCTGCAGGCCGAGGGCAGTGACTAACTGAGCTGGGACTCTTCACCATCCACCATAGAAAAGTCAAAGACACTAATAACAGTTAATGCATTTCTACTGGTGCTTCAGATAAGGACAGAAGTCGAGTCAGTAACATTTCCTCCCAGTCCTTTTTCCGGAGGAGTCTAGGACTTCTTTTTCTGATCAGAGATTTTAAAAATCTATATTTTTTCTGTGTTGTACTGTAAGATAAGCCTGTTGTCATCATATGCTTCATATGCACACATCGTTTTTGGTGAAAACCACTTCCTGTTTAAAGGCGAGGCTGAGATTTTAAACTAGCTGATTCTAGATAAGAGAGAGGAACTTAAAATCTCAGGAGGATAAAACTAATCTTATACTAATAATCTAATTTAAAATGCCTGAAACCATTGATGGTTTTCTCCCAGCAGCCACCTGGGCTCTGCTCTGCCTCCTTTTTGTCCCTCTCAGGCTCCCCTCCTGCTGATGGCAGCGCTGACTGAAGCTTTTGTGAGGATGTGGAGGCGTTTTTATTTAAAGCCAATGACAGAGAGAGTTCCTGTCCCCCCGTCCTCAGACGTCTCTCTGATCTGAGTCCAGAAAACCAGGAGGGAAGATTTCAGCGTGAAAAGATCACAGCTGGTCAGGATCTCTTCAAAATAAAAGCCTTTAAAGTGGCTTTTGTTCTGAAAGTCCTCAGAGACGCCAGCACATCCTGACAAACAGTCTTCACATTTAACTTTAAACTCTTTGAGTCAACAAAGATAAAAAAGTCTGACTGGATTTATCCTAAAGACGTGGTTCTCAGCTGGTAGATGGGGACCCAAAAGAAGGTCATGGAGTCATTTTTGGTGGGTGCCTTAAATAACAGGTTGTGATGAATCTTAATTCCAGTTCCCTCTGACCAATAGCACGATGAAAGCATGATGCCATCCAGACTACACCAGCATCCATAGATGAAGCTGCAGGCTGGTCTCAGAGCTGCTGTGGTTTTTGTTGGTGTGATATTCTGTTTAGTCGTAGTTTTAAAATCTCATCAGATTTTCCAGAGTGGCTGAAAATTTGTGAAATGATTAAATGGTCATTAAGGAGTTGTTGGTGGCTTCTGAGTCTACACCAGACTCTGGCACTGATCCTGTTCCTAGGTTTGGGTATCTGCTGATACGGGTCCTGACCTGGTCTGTTAGATTGATGACTGATGTTCTCCTTAGTGAGGAGAGTACGGTAGCATCAGGTTATTATCACTCAATAAATCTAAACTTAAACTGTCGTCACAGCGCTCCTCTTTACTCGCCCTCTGCTGTCACAGTGAACCTCCTTTAGCTGCTCTCTATGTGAAAAGAGACTCCGTACATGCCTGTGGCTTTTTCATGATATCTATACTGATACTAGGGCTGAATGATTTAGATCAGTGATACTCAACATGTGGTTCTTTTATGTCTAGATTTGAAACATTATTCCCATTTTTTGCCACTTTTTTTGCCCTTGTAAGCTGCCTTTTGCAATTAAATGCCACCTATTTCCCATTTTGCCACTCTCTGATGCGTTTTGCCCATTTTCCCACCTTTTTGCTTATTTTTGCCCATTTTAGTCACTTTTCACTCATTTTTTGCCATAGCTTTGCCACTTTTAGACCATTTTTAGCACCTATCACTCATTTTTTTTTCCACTTCTCACCCACTTTTGCCATGTTTTGCCCTTTGTTGCCTCTTTTTCTCTCCATTTTTGCCTCCTTTCCCTCAGTGTTTGCCCCTTTTTGCTTATTTGTGCCACTTCTTGCCCATTTAAGCTGCCTTTGTAATTTAATGCCATTTTATGACCATTTTCCACCTTTTTGTCTGATTTTTACCCATTTTTCTCGACTTTTTTATGATTTTTTTTCCACAATTTTTTTGCCACCTTACACTTATTTTTGGTCACTTCATACCCACTATTACCATATTCTGCCCTTTTTCACCACTTTTCTTCCAGTGTTTGCCGCTATTTGACCAGTTCTGTCACCTTTAAATTATTTTAATTGCCACTTTTTACCATTTAAATTGTGGCTCTTGCAAATGTAATGTCTAAAGAATCCTGCCTCCCAAGATCTGGGTATGCTTGATCCCAAAGTCCGGCTCATTTGATCTCTGGCTGCATAAGACTACCGTACTTAGGTGCTGTGCCCGAGTATGCCTGAAGAGCTACGATTCATGTGGATTCTGGAACTGTAGCTGGAGACATGAAGGCAGCCGTGCTCGAGTACAGGTACGCATCAGTGAGTAGAGCTGCAGAGCCGAGTTTAAACGTCCCCTGCCTTTAAAATGGTCGCATCTGTGCAGCACGGGCCCATCTCATCCTCTGAGCAGGAGCAGGGTCGCTGTTGGGGTCTTATAAAATAATAAAAACATCCAAAGTCGAATATTGAGTATTTTTATCTTTAGACTAAGTTTGTTATCAGGCAGCAGAGGATGTCTCAGACTTTCTCCTGTTTAATTCCAGCTGCAGTGTACTTCTGGAGGGTTTTAAAAATGCCCCTGACCCTGCAGCTTCTCCTTCACCTTCACCGTGGAGTTCATCAGGCAGCAGAGGCGAGGGGGGAGGAAGTGGCCGTGTTTGCTCTTGCTTCATTGTTTCCTGTAATAAACTGCGCTCGTCTTTGTGAGCGGCCCCTCCATCCTATCAGCTGCTTCACCTTTATTTGCAGTCCACACAAACCGACCCCTCCCCTCGGGGTCCGGGGCCCCTGTCAGCACACTGTTTACAGAGCAGATTCTTTGGCTGAACAAACAGCCGTACCCCCCCGCCGCCCGGCTCGAACATGGCGGCTGGCGTTCCTTCACACGCTGAGTGACGGCTCCTGGATCCTCGAGCCGCCCGCTCTGCTCGCCGGCGTGCTCAGACTCGCCAAATATGCAGCGAGCGGAGCGACCGGAGACCCCGCAGCCCCCCGGAGTGTCAGGAGTTAAAGGACCAGACCGCTGCATGTTCAAACTCCACCTTGCATTCCTACTCCACGCTCCAGAATCCTCGTTCTTAGACAGAGAGGGCCGCCGCCGCCGCTTCCTGTTTGTTCCTTAGAAACTCTGTTTGAAAACGGCGCAGACCTCTCTACACTAACACGATCAATCACAGCGGAGGTTTGGAGTTCATGCTACAGACCAACTCTGGTTTCTGCCTCATAAAAAGCATCTGGACCAGGAGAGAGTTTACGTCCAGGGTCAAGGTGGCAGCGGTTTGGGGTAACGGCGTTTAAACTTTAAACACTTTAAACCAGACACAAAACAACAGAATACACGACTCAGACGCCAAACAAGACAGATGCAGAGTTTCCAACATGAATATGAATGAATTTATCCCACATCAGCTGAAGCTTTTCTCTTAAAATGTTTACTAGGGCTGGGTATTTCCCACAGACTGATGATATGATAGCTATGGTAGGACACGTTTATGTGGATAATAAACACCTCTTACATGCAGCTGTTCTTTGTTTGTCACAGTAACAAGAAAGATATAAAGGATTCTAGACTTTAAAGCAGCGTTACTCAACCCTGTTCAACTAAAGAGCCAAACTGTTGCAAAAATACCTTTGCAAGAGCCACAGTCTAAGTCGTGAAAAGTGGCAAAATGGGTTAAATGCGATCGAAATAAGTTAAAGGGGGCATAAATGGAAAAAAAGCAGCAAAAAGTTGCGAAAAATGAGTGGAAAAGAGGCAAAATAGGCATACAATGGAGAAAATTGGGTGAAAAATGTCAAAAATGGGTGCAAAGTCACAAGAAATTGAGTTACAGGTGGTCCAAGAGCTGCAAAAAATGAGTGAAACATGACTAATATGGGCAAAAGCTGTTAAAAGATGGGGAAAATGGGGAAAAATTTGCATTCAATGGCAAAAGGTAGCTTAGATGGGCAAAAATTGCAAAGAAGCAGGATAAAAGTGGCTAAAACTGAAGAGAAATGGCAAAAATTAGATAAAAGTGGTAATGAAGGTCGAAAAAGTTGCTACAGGAAATGGTAAAAATTGGCTTAGAGCAGCAGAAATGGATTAAAAGTGGCTAAAAATGTAAAATAGGGACAAAAATTGCAAATGATGGCAATGGAGATAGAGAAAAAATAATGGTTGACCTTTAAAACCTACTGTATAAGTGTGGGAAACAAACTGAATAATGTGATGATTAATGGATCATTTCTGAGGTCAAATTTTCCTTTTTTAAGGTTTTCTGGGGAATAATATTTAAAATGAAGACATAAAAGAGCCAGAAATCATCACAAAAGAGTATCACTGCTTTAAAGTCTTAAATTCAGATTTTCAGAGCAATCAAAATACTCTATTTATACTCTTAAATGCAAATATATTATATTCAACCTTTTAACCTTAAATGTCCCTCTCCGTGTCCTTCTTGCTGTTTTTTCAGACTTGTCATGAAATATTCTGGTTTCACTTTAAACACACTAGCATTATAAGAAGAGATTTTTGCTTTATGTGTGGATAAAGCAGCCCCATAGTTTCTGTGATGGACTAAACAGCGTTACTCAGACTGTCTGACTCCGTCATTATCAGCACCTCTGCTCGGATCAGAGCAGGTCTTTTACTAATATAGTGCTGCTTATGACCTCCTGATCCTGTTTAAATATTGAGGGAAATTCTGACTCTACAGCCGTGTTTCCATCAGGGGGTATGGTTTGATTCAGTTAGCATTTCCACAGACACCCGTGCCCTTACTTGGTGGGTGGGCTGTAAAGGCGATGGATGTGAAGTCACAGTCAGCTGCTTTGTGTTCTTAAAATCAGGTCCAGATAAAATCAGGAAACTTGATTTGTGGCCTCTAGCACCACATTATGTAATAACGCCGCATTATGTAATAATGTAATACATTTTCAATTCATTATGTAATAACGCCGCATTATGTAATAATGTAATAACTTTTCAATTCATTATGTAATAAGGGTTAGGGTTAGGGCAAGGTAGTAGGGTATACCCTAGAGCCCACCTTAAGTCCTAGGGTTAAGGTTAGGTGTTTAGTCTAGAGCCCTGAAGGGGGGTTAGGCTTAGGCATATGTCACTAAGCGGTTAGAGTTAGGGCAAGGTAGTTGGGTAGGGCATACCTTGGAGCCCACACTAAGTCCTATGGTTAGGGTTATTACATAATGCCGCGTTATTACATAATGTGGCACTACATGGCCAGATACCAGTATCCACAGACTAGGAAACAGTTTGGATCTCTGTTGAGTCCAAATATCACTGGTTTAAGTAGATATTCGTTTTTCTCCCGTTTTCGCCTGCTCCTCACTGAGCAGACTTCTGTGTTTTGCAGCCTGAAGCTGAGCAGCTGTGTCTGGCGCTGACGTGACGTCAGTACAACCCCCTATTGTTGTGTGTGTAGCTTCACCTTTTTGGGACGGATAGGTAACATTGGCACCCCTACAGAAGGATGCTGAAAAGTGGGACAGTACGGGTTGTTTTTTGGGACCCTTTCCAACTTTTGCTCTATGGAAACGCCAAAAAAATGCATGCCGTTCCACAAGAACTGGACAAGAACTATTAAGCTTCATTTAGAGCTGGTTAGGTAGATACAGACTAGCCTGGTGAGCCTAGCTGTTGTTGCTAACGGTTGATTAGCCTGGTGTGTCGATGAAGACTGGTGTTGTCGCAGTGTTTTACCTTGTTTACTGCACAGCTTGCATAACTCATGTTCAACTCCCGACTCTCTGGTGTTTGAAGAAACCCCATATAACCCAGTCTTTGCTAGTCTCACTGACAGTAGATGGACTCTGTGATCCATGTTACCAGATTGAGTGTGACCTCTAGCTAGTTTTAGATCTGCAGCATGCGCTGCATGGTGCAGTTTAGCGTCTGTTGCTGACTGTATTGTTTTTGTAAACTGCACCGTGGGAGATATGTAGACTTTAGACCTGCTGTCAGAGCATTTACAGCCATATTGATTATATAAACTTCTGTATTAATACATGCTAATAAGCAGCATGTGCTGATATGTTGCTGTATTAATTTTATGAGTGCAGGCCTTCTGTATCTGTGTTTAAAGGACTGAAGTTTGTTTTAATTCTTCATCCTTAAACTCTAAAGGGTGTTAAAGGGACTTAAGTCTGAAAGAATTATAAAAATATCATTATCAATATTGGCTAAAATGATTCTGTAAAAATCTTCTTATTGTTAAAAGTCCAAACTGGTTCACCTCTAGGAAAATCATATTGAACTAAAACCATTTCAAATGTTAAAAAGACTGGAGAGCCTCTGAGTGTTTCAGACATTGAACCTAAATCAGTGTTCTTTAAATATCAGCGTTAATCGTGGGTTTCTTCTCCTCCCTCTCTGCAGGTAAGGCCTTCGACATCACCTACGTACGGCTCAAGTTCCACACCAGCCGTCCCGAGAGCTTCGCCATCTACAAGCGGACGAGCGAGGACGGCCCCTGGGTGCCCTACCAGTACTACAGCGGCTCCTGTGAGAAGACGTACCAGAAACCGAGCCGCGGATTCATCCGCACCGGAGAGGACGAGCAGCAGGCGCTCTGCACCGACGACTTCAGCGACATCTCGCCACTCACCGGAGGAAACGTGGCCTTCTCCACACTGGAGGGTCGACCCAGCGCCTACAACTTTGACCACAGCCCCGTCCTCCAGGTGAGAGACAGGAAGTCACAAACACCCCTCATGTCCTGTATTTAGTCTTTTTCACACCTTCCTCTGGAGCAGATTTATTCTGATTTATTATTGATTTAATGTTAAATAAGTTCATGTTTCGGTTCGTTCCCGTCAGCTCAGCGATGAAGAGATGAAAGTCTGATCTCTGAGTCACACTGAGCGTGCTCAGCTGAGGAGAATCGCTTCATTCTCTATCTTTAGCTCCAGTTTAACATCCCGCAGACAGGCTCCTCCTCCTCTGTCTGCTGACCGCGCTCATGTCTGATTCCTCCATAACTTCATTACCAACATTAGAATATTTTCCTCTGTGTGCAGAGAGCTAAAATGATTTTAGACCCAGGATAAAGAGGTTTTTATAACCTGGTTAGATCCGTCTCTGCAGCAGAGATCCTCTGTTGGAACTTCTCTGTGTGATTTGTAAAGACTGAGCCGTGGTCAGAGGGACATTTAATCTGCACTTAAACCAGCCTTATGTTTACAGACTCTATTATGTTAACAGACTCTATTATGTTTACAGACTCTATTATGTTTACAGACTCTATTTTGTTTACAGACTCTATTATGTTTTAAGACTCTATTATGTTTACAGACTCTATTATGTTAACAGACTCTATTATGTTTACAGACTCTATTATGTTTACAGACTCTATTATGTTAACAGACTCTATTATGTTTACAGACTCTATTATGTTTACAGACTCTATTATGTTTACAGACTCTATTATGTTTACAGACTCTATTTTGTTTACAGACTCTATTATGTTTTAAGACTCTATTATGTTTACAGACTCTATTATGTTAACAGACTCTATTATGTTTACAGACTCTATTATGTTTACAGACTCTATTATGTTTACAGACTCTATTATGTTTACAGACTCTATTATGTTTACAGACTCTATTATGTTTACAGACTCTATTATGTATACAGACTCTATTATGTATACAGACTCTATAATGTTTATAGACTCTATTATGTTTACAGACTCTATTATGTTTATAGACTCTATTATGTTTACAGACTCTATTATGTATACAGACTCTATAATGTTTATAGACTCTATTATGTTTACAGACTCTATTATGTATACAGACTCTATTATGTTTACAGACTCTATTATGTTTATAGACTCTATTATGTTTACAGACTCTATTATGTTTACAGACTCTATTATGTTTACAGACTCTATTATGTTTACAGACTCTATTATGTTTATAGACTCTATTATGTTTACAGACTCTATTATGTATGCAGACTCTATAATGTTTATAGACTCTATTATGTTTACAGACTCTATTATGTATACAGACTCTATTATGTGTATAGACTCTATTATGTTTACAGACTCTATTATGTTTACAGACTCTTTTATGTTTATAGACTCTATTATGTTTACAGACTCTATTATGTATACAGACTCTATTATGTTTATAGACTCTATTATGTTTACAGACTCTATTATGTTTATAGACTCTATTATGTTTACAGACTCTATTATGTTTACAGACTCTATTATGTTTACAGACTCTATTATGTTTATAGACTCTATTATGTTTAAAGACTCTATTATGTTTACAGACTCTATTATGTTTATAGACTCTATTATGTTTACAGACTCTATTATGTTTACAGACTCTATTATGTTTATAGACTCTATTATGTTTATAGACTCTATTATGTATACAGACTCTATTATGTTTACAGACTCTATTATGTTTACAGACTCTATTATGTTTATAGACTCTATTATGTTTATAGACTCTATTATGTTTACAGACTCTATTATGTTTATAGACTCTATTATGTTTATAGACTCTATTATGTTTACAGACTCTATTATGTTTATAGACTCTATTATGTTTATAGACTCTATTATGTTTATAGACTCTATTATGTTTACAGACTCTATTATGTTTATAGACTCTATTATGTTTACAGACTCTATTATGTTTATAGACTCTATTATGTTTACAGACTCTATTATGTTTATAGACTCTATTATGTTTACAGACTTAATTATGTTTACAGACTCTATTATGTTTACAGACTCTATTATGTTTACAGACTCTTATGTTTAAAGACTCTTTTATGTTTACAGACACTTATGTTTATAGACTCTATTTTGTTTATAGACTCTATTATGTTTATAGACTCTATTATGTTTACAGACTCTATTATGTTTATAGAGTCTATTATATTTATAGAGTCTATTATGTTTACAGACTCTATTATGTTTATAGACTCTATTATGTTTACAGACTCTATTATGTTTATAGACTCTATTATGTTTACAGACTCTATTGTGTTTATAGACTCTCTTATGCTTACAGACTATTTTGTTTACAGACTCAATTATGTTTACAGACTCTCTTATGTTTACAGACTCTATTATGTTTACAGACTCTATTATGTTTGCAGACTCTTATGTTTAAAGACTCTTTTATGTTTACAGACACTTATGTTTATAGACTCTATTTTGTTTATAGACTCTATTATGTTTATAGACTCTATTACGTTTACAGACTCTATTATGTTTATAGAGTCTATTACGTTTATAGAGTCTATTATGTTTATAGAGTCTATTATGTTTACAGACTCTATTATGTTTATAGACTCTATTACGTTTACAGACTCTATTATGTTTATAGAGTCTATTACGTTTATAGAGTCTATTATGTTTATAGAGTCTATTATGTTTACAGACTCTATTATGTTTATAGACTCTATTATGTTTACAGACTCTATTGTGTTTACAGACTCTCTTATGCTTACAGACTATTTTGTTTACAGACTCTATTATGTTTACAGACTCTCTTATGTTTACAGACTCTATTTTGTTTACAGACTCTATTATGTTTACAGACTCTATTTTGTTTACAGACTCTATTATGTTTACAGACTCTATTATGTTTACAACCTCTATTTTGTTTACAGACTCTATTACGTTTACAGACTCTATTTTGTTTACAGACTCTATTATGTTTACAGACTCTATTTTGTTTACAGACTCTATTATGTTTACAGACTCTATTTTGTTTACAGACTCTATTATGTTTACAGACTCTATTTTGTTTACAGACTCTATTATGTTTACAGACTCTATTATGTTTACAGACTCTATTATGTTTACAGACTCTATTATGTTTACAGACTCTATTATGTTTACAGACTCTATTTTGTTTACAGACTCTATTACGTTTATAGACTCTATTATGTTTATAGACTCTATTATGTTTACAGACTCTATTATGTTTATAGACTCTCTTATGTTTATAGACTCTATTATGTTTATAGACTATTTTGTTTACAGACTCTATTACGTTTATTGACTCTCTTATGTTTATAGACTCTATTATGTTTACAGACTCTATTATGTTTACAGACTCTATTATGTTTACAGACTCTATTTTGTTTACAGACTCTATTATGTTTATAGACTCTCTTATGTTTATAGACTCTATTATGTTTACAGACTCTCTTATGTTTATAGACTCTATTATGTTTATAGACTCTATTATGTTTACAGACTCTATTATGTTTATAGACTCTATTATGTTTATATACTCTATTATGTTTATAGACTCTATTATGCTTATAGACTCTTATTATGTTTATAGACTCTATTATGTTTATAGACTATTTTGTTTACAGACTCTATTACGTTTATAGACTCTCTTATGTTTATAGACTCTATTATGTTTACAGACTCTATTATGTTTACAGACTCTATTATGTTTATAGACTCTATTATGTTTATAGACTCTATTATGTTTATAGACTCTATTATGTTTATAGACTCTATTATGTTTATAGACTCTATTATGTTTATAGACTCTATTATGTTTATAGACTCTATTACGTTTATAGACTCTATTATGTTTATAGACTCTCTTATGTTTATAGACTCTATTACGTTTATAGACTCTCTTATGTTTATAGACTCTATTATGTTTATAGACTCTATTATGTTTACAGACTCTATTATGTTTATAGACTCTCTTATGTTTATAGACTCTATTACGTTTATAGACTCTCTTATGTTTATAGACTCTATTATGTTTATAGACTCTATTATGTTTACAGACTCTATTACGTTTATAGACTCTCTTATGTTTACAGACTCTATTACGTTTATAGACTCTCTTATGTTTATAGACTCTCTTATGCTTATAGACTCTCTTATGTTTATAGACTCTATTATGTTTATAGACTCTATTATGTTTATAGACTCTATTACGTTTATAGACTCTATTATGTTTATAGACTCTATTATGTTTACAGACTCTATTATGTTTATAGACTCTATTATGTTTACAGACTCTATTATGTTTACAGACTCTATTATGTTTATAGACTCTATTATGTTTACAGACTCTATGTTCCAGTGAATCAGTCGTATAAATACTGACACAAATACTCAGATCCAAATATGATTGGTTTTTAACCTAACTCTTCTCCTCTTCTCCTCCTCCTCCTCTTCATCTTCATCTGGATTTGCACTGAGATGTTTAAGATTTTGTAAAGACATCCTATTATTTTTTTCTAAGGAGCTGCTTTAGCTCTGTGTGAAGATATCGCTCATGAGAACCAAACAGTTGCAGCTCTCCACACCAGCCGCTGATGATGTTCCTGCTGGATTCAGGAGCAGAGAAATAGGAAGTGGAAATACAGCTTTGAAGGCTTTAAACGCCGGTTTTATTGAATAAAGTCCTGCTGTAAATGTTGTAAATGGTTACATCTGTTGATAAGGATTAGCTGATGGGTAGAGAGAGGGTCATTTTTTTCCCATCAGCCCCTTCTGCCACTCAGGTTGCAGGTGTGCTGCTGTCAACTGTCTAAACACGCTGCTGGGCGACGCCCCCGAGTTTCCCACCACAGCAGTCTGAGTTTGGCTGACCCGCAGCTGCACGGAGGAGACTCCTCTACCTCCTTTTATAAAAAATATTTCTGTATTTTAGTGAATTTTTCATTAACATGATGACATATATTGATAACAAGATGACTTATATGTACCTCAACATGTGTACATACATACCTATAAATACGTATGGTACATACAAACTATAGAGAGACAAAAATCCCCCCCAAATAAATACAACAAATAAATGCAGATTTTTAAAAAAATACAAATAAAGATAAAAAATAATTACAAATTAAAAATAAAAATAGAAATAAAAATAAAGTAAAAACAAATAAAAATAAATAAAAAGTAAATAATAACAATAATATTAAAAAAATTAATCTTCCAAAACTGATGTGCATCACAATTCATTTTATTATTGAAATCGGCATTAAAGACGGCTCTTCACGGTCCGTCCACAGTACTGATATGATTTCAATAGTCCCCCCATTTTACCAGATATTTCTCAGGTTTGTCATTACAACATAAAGTTTTTTTTCATGTGATGCGACTTCTGCCAGCTCTGTAAGCCACTCATGAGAAGAGGCTTCTTTGAGTTCCTCCAGTTTCTCATTATGATTTGTTTTCCTACCATCGTACCTGTCTGAATAACATTTCTGGCCTAGATTGGTTTTTATATGTGGATCATTAAGAACATCTAACCTTGGACAAAATTTAAAAATTAGTCTTAGTGTTTTGGTTTTTTTTCAACCTAAACAGTCTGGAAGGGATTCAGACCATCACCGTTATAATCTGACACTCCTCTTCCTCATCACTACTTTTTCCAAACCTTCCTCCTGTTCCTCCTCCTTCTCTTCCTCCTCCTCTCCTCTTTCTCCTCCTCTTCCTCCTCCTTCTCTCCTCTCCTCTTCCTCCTCCTCTCCTCCTCCTCTTCCTCTCCTCCTCCTCCTCCTCTTCCTCCTCCTCTCCTCCTCCTCTTTCTCCTCCTCCTCCCCTCTCCTCCTCAGTGTGTTTGTAATTCCATGTTGCTTCACTCTCTGTGGCTGAGGTTGCTTCATCTCCAGAAATCTGAGCCTGTTTTCATTCTTCTCTCCTCTCTGTTTGTTGCATAATTCTCCCCTCACATTTGGAGCTCGTTTAACAATCGACAGCACAAAAACAAACTCTCTAAAAATGTCATTTTTCTTTTCATTTCATGTTTTCCTCTTTGAAAACAAACTTTTCAAACTTCCAGACTGTAACAGCAGGGAGCTCATGTTGAAGGAACTAGTCAGCAACAGGTGAGCTCTAGGTGGCGCTGCAGTCATCATCAGAACATTTCTACATCCATCAGCTATGATCCATAAATTTTACTATAAAGTGATTTTACTGGTTTACTGAGAGGAGGAGATCCAGATCACTAATGACCTGCAGACTTCCTACTACAGGTCTAGACTGATGGAGAGAGACCAGAGACTAGAGGAGTCTTGAGACCAATGTCTAGAGGAGTCTAGGACTAAGCTAAGAGGCTAACTAAGCCTTTTTAACAGCTTTTCTACCTGGTTTTGTCATAAATATGCTTTTAATTTGAACGCTTGTATAGAATAAAAAAAAAACACCAACCACGTGGAGTACTGGTTAGACTGGAATGGATAAAGGGGCCTAAACTGGCCTGTCTGCAAAAAGCATGGATGGAATGTTTTATACCCTTTGATGACATCATCTTTAAAAAAAGAGGATGGAATGTTTTATAAGCTATGATGACATCATCTTCAAAGACTGAGGATGGAATGTTTTACATACTATGATGACATCATCTTCAAAGACAAACATGGAATGTCTTATAGGCTATGATGATGTCATCTTCAAAGACTGAGGATGGAATGTATAATAAGCTATGATGACATCATCTTCAACGACAGATAATAGAATGTTTTATATTCTATGATGACCTCATCTTCAAAAACAGAGGATGGAATGTTTTATAGGCTATGATGGCCTCATCTTCAAAGACAGATGATAGAATGTTTTATATTCTATGATGACATCATCTTCAAAGACAGAGGATGGAATGTTTTATAGGCTATGATGACATTATCATGGATGGAATATTTGTGAGACTAGGGATGTTGGGGACTTTTTCCCTCCATTTTAGGTCCTAATGGCCGTTTCTCTCAAAAGCCAGATCTCTCAGAGGCGATGGATTTCCCATCACAACAAGCGAGGCAGGATGGATATCAGCTGTGGAAGCAGATCAGGGTTTACTGGGACAAACTGGGCTGAACCAGACCAGATTAAAAGTCTTAAACATCCCTAGTTTGATGTATAAAAACCTGAATGTGCATTAACCCCCGCTGTGATCTCTGAGTGATGGAGGGTGTCTCTGACGCCCCTCGCTGTAAATGAACAGATTTAGCCCCCGGGCTCAGCTCTAAACTTCCTTATTTGACTCGTCGGCATGAAGCTATTTATACTGAAGCTGTGGACTCTTTGGAGGCGTCAGACGGCTGTTCGTCGCTCACCCACATTCCTACTGTCTGTCATCTCTGAGAGGGAAATAACCGCCAGCTGAGAGCGACCACCTAAACGGCTTGTTTGGACGCCGACCAGCTCGTGTTCTGGTTTTATTCTGGAACTGTGGTTTGGAACCTTTTTGGATGTGACCCCTTCAAATAAAGCAGCGTTACCTAGGAGGTTAGATCTCTCAGAGCTCTTCAGCTTCAGTGAATGTTAGAGATCTGAGAGAAGAACAGACCAGGATATCAGAATAAAGACTAGAACACTGAGCTGTGGTGGCAGATTTCTGGTCTTCAGATCTGGTCCTGCCCGAGGTTTCCGCCTGTTGAAGGATGTTTTTCGTTCTTAGACGGTGGCCCTCCCATAGAAATAATCCAGCCAGTCCAGGTAGAATGGCCCCGGATCACTGGTGATGATAGACCGTAGGGATCCATGATCTTGTTTCAAAAACCTAAAATGCTTGGATGACCCGATCACACCATTAGAACTGATAAAGGCTTCTTTGACTGCTGGGAACTAAACCTTTGAGCTCTTAGGCTCCTAAACATGGACTCAGACCAGTGAAGTAGAGGAGTGCTGATGATCCGCTGGTGGGGTCGTCCACCATATTTGGAAGCTGTTCTTCCCAGCAGGCGGCCGGGGTTCAGGTCTGCCCCATGGCCCCTTTCCTACTTGTTGTTGTCCACTTTCTGTCCAGGATTTCCTCAGTGATCTCCTGTCATGTCTTCTCTAAATCGAGGGCCAAAAAGCCCGGGACATCTGTAGAGTAGTAAAGACATTAGTCCTCCAACAGTAGAGGTTACTGGTCTTTAAAAACGTCTAAATCAGCGTTTTATCGTCCTAAATGTAGACGTATGAAGCTCTGAGCAGGACGTCCAGCTGTGGAGCCAGAAGTTTCACAGATGATAAACCCCCTCTGTCCCTCACTGACCCTCATAAACTTGAATCTGTTCTAACATGGAGGATCAACCGCCCATGAAAATGTCATTAACCCTTCACATGCAGACGCCTAACTCAGGGGTTCTAAACCTTTGCAACCTGCGACCCCCAAAATAAAGGCACCAGAGACCAGGGCCCCCCACTGGACCTGAAGGTGGTTGCACACAGCTTTATTTTATTTAAAAACAGACCTTTTGCCGCTGTTTCTGGTGCGCTCCCTGTTAGAGCAGCAGGCTCAGCAGTGCAGACTGCTGCAGGGTGCAGGAGGACCCTTAAAACAGGGATGCTGATCGACATAAACCACCGTCTCCTTGTAGTGAGACTTCTCTCTGAATGAGCTGGATCAGAGAATTTGATTCTGAAAGTCTATGAGGCATTTTTAGTCAGATGAGGTTTTCATGCTGGTTACAGCGGTCTAGTAAACTTGGCTATGGTGGCTGCAGGGACTGGATTACTGTTGACAGCCTGGATGAAATGTTTTTACTCAGTTAGGCTTGGGCTGACATCCTTTAGTCGAAGTACCTGGATGGGCTTCTCTTCTCAGGTCGTCATCTTTTGTTATTGTTTTGATTTGGAGCCCCTGGCAGTGGAATTTAACTCTGATTTCATGCCTGCTGATGTTAAACCCATAATATGGAGCGTCCTTAGTCCATGGTGTCTGCTGTTTCCATCATTCTTTCTTGTATTTGGATGTTTTCCTGGTTATAATGGCAGTGATGGAGCATCAGTAAATGAAACTGTTGATGAGGATAACACAGTAATGGCTCTCTCTCTCTCTCTCTCTCTCAGCTTGTGACAGTCAGAGTTCCTGTTCTCAGGCTGCTGCAGTTCAGCTGAATGTTTGTGATTCCCTGAGGACTTTAGGAGCGTCAGCCTCAGCTCTTCTCTAGAAAACATGTGTTTTAGCAGAGGCGTTCCTCGTGGGCACAGAGCCGCACATGATTGATAGCAAACAAATGTTGAGTTTGGTTTTAACGGTGTTGACTCAGCCGAGGAGCTCACCAGCTTCCTGGACGGACGGTCTGAAGAGCTGCAGCTGCCGGACGACGATAGGACGAGTTTATTCTGCATGAATCATAGAGAGAGAGAGAGAGAGAGAGAGAGGGAGAGAGAGGGAGAGAGAGAGAGACTGCAGGAAGCTTCCAGATAAGTTACCAGCTGAGAAAGCAGCTGCAGAGAGTTTTCAACAATGACAATCCTTCATGAGAGCCAAATGTCAACCAGAAACAGGCTGGATGCCAAACGCTCAGCCTCCATCACAGCTAGAGGAAAAACGTCCAGCCATGTGGAAGATCGCCTCTTCTACCAGCAACATGTCTCAAAAATGTAGGGACAGGGCATCAAACTCTGGTAAAGTAAAAGATACCAGTAAAACCAGCTGGAGGATTATTAGGAGTTCTCCTTATAGTCGTGTTAACTAAAAGCATGAATCCCTCAGTATTGGGATTCTAGGACTTTTGTTTTCGTTGTCTTGGTTCCTGAACATTTAAATCAGTTTGCTATTCGATGGCACGCTTGTATCCATGCTGATCAAATGAACCCACCTTTGGGGTTAAGTGTACCCAGATCCAGACCAAGACCCCTGAAGTCAGACCATCTTAAAGGAGTTGTAGTTTTTATAACTTCTGTGTTGCTGTCTTTATTCCGGTAGGTTTAGTTCAGCCGTAGTCCAGGCTCAAGAGGCCAACACTTTTAGAAAGTTCATTGCATTTTGCAGTGTTGATATTAGAGAAAGATTTAGATTAGATTTGTAGTTAAACTCATAACGGTGGAAAGAAAAGTATTTAATCAATCTGTGCTGCAAATATCCTGCAGAAACAGACGATTCCCTGTGAAAATGACTAAAACAGTTCCAGGGAGTTGATGGCCTTCATGTTTGAAACCTCGCTGAGGCGTTTCGTGAGTCAGAGCTCGCAGTAAATCTGTGGGTGAATCAGAAATCTGTTCCACATTCTCAGCAGTTAGACAAGGATTTAACATCACAGTGCAAAGTCACAAGAAGAGGAGGCAGAAGTTTTCCTGCGTGGGACGATAAAAGTTCAACCTGAATAGGATTAAAAGTTCCGACCTCAGAAAGTCAAACTTTCCCTATCAGGAACATGTTTAAACCCTCTGGGACTCATTTCTTCTGCTGCTTTTATTTGAATGCTTTATTACTGTATGAATGTGAGGAGTAAATCTCCTGTCAGTGCTAGAAACTGATTTTATGTGCAGCTGAGGCCTATCAGCTGTCAGCAGATATTTAACAGTTTCCTGCTGATGGGAGTCAGCACATTTGGAGGGACTCTGCTGAACCGTGGAGCATCGTCTATCGCACAGATATACCAACAATCTCTCCTTCATGATGAATCTTCTTTGTTGGCAACTTTTGAAAAAGTGGATAAACAGTTCCACCTACTTTTCCAAAAGTTGCTACTTTTGGCCTACTATTTTGAAAAAATTGAGAAAATAAGTCCCCAACATCCCAAGCTTCATGAACAGTCCGTCCTCCACCTTTGACAATGTCATCCTTTAAAGCTCATAAAACATTCCATCCTTGCCTTTGATAATGTCATCCTTTGATGGATTTAATAGGATTGAAACATATGATGTCATCTTAAAAGTTAATTAAACATTATGTCCTTTGATGATGTCCACCTTTAATAAATTAATTTGGATTGAAAAAGATGATGTCATCTTAAAAGTTAATTAAACATTCTGTCCTTTAATGATGTCATCCTTTAATGTATAAATTAGGTTTGATAAAGATGAAGTCATCTTAAAAGTTAATTAAATATGTCCTTTGATGATGTCATCCTTTAATGAATAGATTAGGCTTGAAAAGATGACGTCATCTTAAAAGTTAATTAAACATTCTGCCTTTAATGATGTTGTCCTTTAAAGCTTATAAAACATTCCATCCTTGCCTTTTACATTTAGGCCAGGTTTAAGAGTTTCACACCTTCATTATAGAGATCTGACAGTGGGGCAGAGTCTGGAACAGGGATGAGAGCAGGGAATGATGTATGTGAAAGGAGCCACAGGTATGACAAGAACCTGTCCATGTACACAGGAACAGGCCTTAGACCATCTAATTACTTCCCCCAGTATTCACCGTTAACGTGTTTACATCACAGGCAGGTTACTGAGTTCTAGCATCAGGTCATCACTGTAGACGTATTTCTAATGAAATGGATGGATTAATGTACCAAATACAGTCACCTTGGTTTCTGAGTCCCTGATCTTAATGAGAGGTCTAAAGGACCCTGTGGATCCACACTAAACCACCTCCCTATGAGCCGCTCCAGGCCTGCGGGTCCAGATCTTTGTTTGTCTTCAAACAGCTGCTGTGAGCTCGATAAAAACCTTCATTCCTGATAAGCTTCCTGCTGATACTGAACAAAGCTATCGCCGGCCTTCACTCTTAGTTTCCCATGAGCCTTTTCTCCCAGGCGGGGCGTTGGGTAAGTCCTTATCCTCAGTGATGATACAACAAACTGTAACAGGTGTCCCGCTGTAAGTCTCTCCAGCTGCCTTTTGTCTTCACAACGCCAAGAAAATAAATTCCATTTCAGGAAAAATGTCACAGTACGAGCGGCTGTTTGTGCTCGTGCGTCACTGCTTGTGTTTCCCACAGCTCCAAGGCTGAAAACATATCTGTGTTTGCAGCTCCATCAGCCAAACTTTAGAGATTCAAGGAACTTCATGTCCGAGGAATATTTCACTTCCCATCTGTGTTTGCTGTTGGCAGCAGAGAGGCTGCAGGGACGTCCCAGAAAGGGCCGATGCTTCGGTTCAAAGAGAAATATCTTTAGAAATATGAGCATATTATATCAGACATTCGTACTTCTATTAGAATAGACTATGCCTCTGACAGCGCCACCATCAGGTCACATTTGAACATGTCTGATGTTTCAGAGCTGTTTTAGACAAACCAGTTTATACCACAGCTAGATCACGCAGCTGGAGATGGATTTACTCATACACTTATATTCCTCAATCAGGAACAAACCTGTGGAGCCTTCTGAGCACGCTCCACAGTTTCCATGTCAGATTTTGGTCCAGAAATCAGACAGCATAAATGTTCATTACCACAGAGGTCACGTTATCATCCATCTGTAGATATCACCATGAGCTGGGGGGTTAATGAGCATCCCAGCTGTACCAAAAGTAAAGAATAGGGGTTGAAGAAAAAATACTAATCTGTAAAATATTTCCATTTGCAACAGAAAGAGATCCTGCTACCAGTCTAAAAGAAGTCGTATCGCCATGACATGTCTGCTGCTGGACTATCAGGCCTGATGTCTCTAACAGCCTCCATGTTGTGTCTTTAACAGGACTGGGTGACCGCCACCGACATCAGAGTGACCCTGAACAGGCTCAACACGTTTGGAGACGAGGTTTTCAACGACCCCAAGGTCCTCAAGTCATACTACTACGCCATCTCTGACTTCGCTGTGGGAGGAAGGTAACGTGCACGGGGAGGATTAGTAAAAATCACATGACCTGTTCAGTACCATGGCAACAAAAATAGAACTGTAGACACTCTGTTTGGTAGCTTTTCATCGTAAACTTCAGGAACGGCAGACAGACTTCTGAATTAACGGCACACAAACACCAGCCAGGATCCATACAGCAGTGTTTTTTAGTTATTTAGACCAGTGGTTCCCTGGAGCCCCGCCCCCAAGACTCACCTGGAAAAAGGTGATGCATTACTGTCGAACACCTACGTTGATTTTAATGGTATTTAAAATAAATGTACAAGTAAACTCATTACCAAAATAACTTTTTATAAGCTATTTGATACATTTATATATATATATAGATATATATATATATACACACACACACACACACACACATATCAGTGGTTCTCAAGTGGTGGGTTGGGACCCAAAAGTGGGTCACAGAGCTCTGAGGACATGAGTGGGTGCCTGGAAAAAACTGGGGAAACATATCCATACTTTTTTATTTTACATAGTTATCCTGTGTTATAAACACATCTCAGTCATTTTCTCAAGATTTCAACTTATTTATCTCATTTTCTAGGGACACCAAATCTCAAAATTCCTTGAGAAACTACCAAAATGTCTGTACTACATACTAGCTTTCACGGCTGATACACTCCAGGTTGGAAACCGATGATTTACACAGTAGTAGTAGGAGTATTCCTGATCTCTTTCTTCTCATTCATTTTATTTTTTATGTATTTGTTGTAGGGGACTATGCACATGCATGAACATGTAAATGTGCCAGACTGAGGTTATTTCCATCTGTAATCCCCGGCGGGCACATGTGGCTCTTTTGTGATTATTTGTGGCTTTTTTATGTCTTAATTTAAAATATTATTTCCCCAGAAAACCTTAAAAAGAATTTTTTTTGGCCCTTTTTTCACAGTTTTTTGCCACTTTTCACCCATTTAAGCAACCTTTTACCATTAAATACCACCTTTTCCTACTTTTTTTTACCCATGTTGACTTTTTTTTTGCAACTTTTTACCCATTTTTTGCCACATTTATCCCATTTTTACCCCTTTTCACTGTTTTTTCTTCAAATTTTCACCCATTTCAGCTATGTTATTTCATTAAATACCACTTTTTTTTTCTAGTTTTTGCCCATTTGAGCCACTTCTTGTTGCCACTGTTATCCCATTTTGCCCTTTTTCACTATTTTTTTTTTTGCCATTTTTAACCCTTTGAAGCTACCTGTTGCCATTAAATACCACTTGCTTCCTCTTTTTTGCTTGTTTTTGCCACTTCTTTTTGCTACTATATCCATTTTTGGCCATTTTCACCACTTTCACACATTTCAGCTACCTTTTGCCACTAAATAACACTTGTTTTCTTATTTTTGCCCATTTTTGCCACTCTTGACTGCTTTTTGCCCATTTTGGTCACTTTTCACTCATGTTTTTTTGCCACATTTGAACCATTTTTCTGTCACCTATAACTCATTTTTTGTCACTTCTCACCCATTGTTTGCTACTTCCTGACCCTTTTCCACTTTTCCTCCCTGCTTTTCACCCAATTTGTTTCTTTTTGACCATTTTTGCCATCTTTAACTTATTTTTATTGTACTTCAAGCTGTTTTTGCTTCACTGCTTAGATTGTGGCTCTTGCAACGGTATTTTTCAACAGTTTGGCTTATTGGTTGAGCAGGTTTGAGTATCATGCTCTACCACTCCCTCTGTAGTCAGCCTTTGTAATTCCACAGAACTCGCTCTGGTCCGTCTCTGGTGCGTACCAAAAAATGCCACGCCGCTCTGCTCCACTCGAGATGCACGGCAAGTTTATTTCAGCTGAGCCCGCCGCCAAAACGCACCATAGCACGCGGAGCAGATTGACAGAAACGAGAGCCCACACAGCACCCGGTCATTTAAAAAAACAGCACAAAGCACAGACTCCTGACTGTAAATCTCATCACTGTATCACAACCAGAAAATCACTCCCAGCAGCAAATCAACCCCAGAAATGCAGAGCAGCCTGTTGTTTACACGCTACCCTCAGGTTGGACTCTTTATCACGTGATCTCACATTTCCTGCATGAACTCGTAGTCCTCCTGTGGTTCCTGGCCTCTCTCTGCTCATAGCAGCGCTGTGCTGCTCTTCACAGCCTCATCTGGAGGAAAACTGCTTCATGCATGGAGCGCTGTAGACATGGAATTTGTTTAATTTGGGTGTAGCATTAGCTTCTGTTTTCACTTATTTTCAGCGATAATCCAAAAAGCTGCAGGCTTTTTGTTGATGGAATCCACGAGATTTGACCGTCCGTGCTGGCTTACAAAAGTACGTCGTCATGGCAGCACTCCTGCCAGAATATTTGAGCATTTTTGAGCGTGTGCAGGAGTTTAGCTGCAGTTATTGATGGATTCATCCATCCCTGCAGCTGTCTGATCATGTAGATTACTCTCTCACGCTATCAGCCATTCAATTAACAGAGATGATATCGTTTTAAACCTCTTAGGATTGAAAATGTCAAAGTCTTGAACATCTTGACACCCTCTCTGTGTGGTCCTCTCCCCTGTGGCCCGTACGGGGATCCTCATAAGAACTGGTCTTCCCAAACGTCTGAAAAAAAAAGGTTTGGACAGGCATTGCAGGAGTGTGAAACAGGCTCCCTCTGCAGCCATAATCTGTTTGAAATGTGGAGCAGATTTCCATTACACAGCCAGCATTCCTCACATTCCTGGCTGGCAGGGCGGGATTACACGGAGACCGGAATGGGGCGGACCGACCGCCATGACGGGCGGAAGAAAAGGGAAGAGTCGTGAGGTGGAGCACCTGTCAGAGCTGCAGAATCCAGCCTTTATTTTTCCAAGGAGTCTTTCCCTCTGTCGGCTCCGCCCTGATTTACCTGAACCTGTTCACCTGGGAGTGAGCGGATCAGGTTTCTTTAAAGAGCAGCTCTGGGGCGGTCACATCAGACCACATTTAATATTCATCTGTTCTCCTTCTTCAGACTTCTCTTCCTCTCAGAGATCTCTAATCTGGACCGGAGCCTCTCAGTACGTTTACATGCACGGTTAAGTTGAGCTACATCCATAGCTCTAGTTGAACGGTCCTTGTCCTGGTGTGCAGAGTCAGTTTATTGTCATGAGAATGGCCACCTCCACGACGGTGATACGCTCCCACTCAGCCAGTGTCTTCTAGACCAGCTTCACTCAACCCCGCTCAACCAAAGAGCCACATGGTTGAGAAATACCTTTGTAAGAGCCACAATCTAAGTGGTGAGTAGTGGCAAAAAGGGTTAGAATGGCAACAAAAATAAGTTAAAGGTAACAAAAATGGTCAAAAAGCAGCAAAAAAAGCATCAGAAATGGGTGAAAAGGGGCAAAATTGGCAAAAAATGGCAAACAGCATGGTGAAGAGTGGAAAAAAATGGGTAAGAATTTACATAAAATGCATTACAGGTGGCAAAAATGGTCAAAAGGTGGCAAACACGTAGTCAAAGTTAGTGAAAGGTGACTAAAATGGACAAAAGTGACAAAAATGGGCAAAGAGTGGCAAAATTTGTAAAAAAAAAAAAAAAAAGAAAAAGAAATGGCAAAAACCTTGGTGAAAATGGCAAAAATGGGTGAGAAGTGACAAAAAATCATTTACAGGTGGCAGAAATGGTCAAAAAGCAGCAAATACATGGCAAAATTGAGTGAGAAGTGACTGAAGTGGCCAAAAAGCAGCAAAAGTGGCAAAATTGGTTGAAAAGGGTAAAAATTGGAATAGAACCTCAAAAACATGAGTGAAAAGCGGCTGAAATGGGAAGAAAGTGGCAAAAACTGGGTGAGAAGGGACAAGAAATGAGTTACCTGGGCAAAAAATGGTCAAAAAGTGGTTAAAAAGTTATAAAGTGAGTGAAAAGTGGCAAAAGTGGGTAAGATGTGACAAAAAATGAGTTAGAGGTGGCAAAAATGGTCAGGAAGTGGTTAAAAAGTGGAAACAATTAATGAAAAGGGGCAAAATTGGCACAGAAAAGGCAAAACAATTATTGGAAAGTAGCAAAAATGGGTGAGAAGTGCTAAAAATATGAGTTTAAGGTGGCATAAAGGTCAAAAAGCAGCAAACACATAGCCAAAATTTGTGAAAAAGGTCAAAACTGGCATAAAATGGCAAGAAAAAGCTGAGTGAAAAGTGGAAAAATTGGTGAGAAAGCGGCAAACACTGGTAAGAAGGGACAAAAAATGAGTGACAGGTTTCAAAAAGTGGATAAAAAGTGGGAAAAGGGGGGAAATTGTCCTCATTAGAGGACGGTTTATCTTGGGCTCTGTTGAGGTTTTCTGATTTGATGTCATGTTGACTCATAAATGAACGAGCATGCCAGGTGGACTGCAGTCCTGTTTGTGCACGCTGGTGTGCAGAATCTCAGCCACAGATCTAACAATGATTGATCTCTGCTGCACGCGGACCACACAGGGAGGTTTCACTCCTCAATATTTAGGTGTTTGATAAGGAAATGTTTTAAAACCAGCCTGCTGGATTTGTAGCATTCCTGCTCATCTCCTCCTCTGAATCTGGAGCTTAGCAGGGCAAAGAGGGACGTTTTTAAGATCCCGTCCGATTTGTTTGTAAAAATATTTCTCCTAGAACTGTTACTAAAAGTCTTACGTCCTGGTCCAGCTTTTGTAGCTTTTTTCCAGGGGTAAAGACGGTCTCCTTAGCGCCTCACGCGCTCCTCTCATCGTCAGTTTTTCCACGGCGCTCTGCCAACAAACACCTGAGACAATAACCAAAGGTGGCTGCAGAGCAAGTCCGGTCCTGCTGAGAGCCCCCCTCCTGCAGGAAGTTTAACAAAACCTTTCCTCAGCGCCGCAGAGAAGAAAAAACTTCATCAGAACCAAAAACAATAGCAGCACCACGGCGCCTCACGGCTCAGCTCAGAGCTGGAACCAGGAATTTATTCACTGTGTGTAAAAATGATCAAGAACCAAACAAGTGTCCCAATGAAGCTGGATAATTATTCATTCTTTAATCCTAAACATAAGATCCAATGACCTTTGACCTCTCAAGACACCAGCATGGAAGCCAAAAACTAGATCTGTTTTATAATACAGACGTGGAGGAGAGGAATTAACTCATCAATAGTTGGTGTCAAACTCCTGCATACTATAGAAATTGTGCAAAAAACATTGGCAACATACTGAAATGTGCAACTTGTGCATAAAATCTGTTATTTGAATGATCGGTGGTTTCTGGAAGAATTAAAGCTTTAAAAATGTGCAGATGTTTTATAAGACAGGTGGCCAGAAGAGGATCATAAAATCTCCCAACACTTGTCTAAACTGACCAAACTCTGTTAACCGTGCAAGTTAGCTGTTTTTTTAAAGATTTGTTTCTGGGCTTTTTTGCCTTTTTTTTTTTTTTTTTTTTTTTAATTCTTTATTTTTCAGTTCTGAAAGGCAGACATCAGAGCAAAACACATACATGCTGGAGTAACTGAGTTTCCTCTGCTATTCAGTCTTTTTCTTGTTTAAATATAAGGAACTAAGTGCAACTTGGGAGAGGTAAAGTGTGTACATAAGATCAACCAAAAATACACCATAAATAGTCTCAAGAGGTGGAAAGTAAAAGAAAAACAAAGTGCAGTTTGTCAAGATTGCATAGCGCCACAGATACCTTAAATCGTCACCTCCACAAAGTCTCTCTGAATGGGTTTGACCTATTTGACCCAGTTGGTCCATAGTTTAACAAAAATATCCTTTTGTGGACGTAAACAAAAAGTAATTCTTTCCATAGCATAAATGTCATTTACAATATTAATCCACTCTTGTATTGTGGGGGGTTCAGGAAGCAGCCACCGTCTAGTAATAGCCTTTTTACAGGCAGAAGTCAAAATGCCGAAAAGATACTTATCACTACTCCTGATGTGGAAATCAACATTTCCTAAAAATAGAGTAGCAAAATGTAGAGGTATGTCTGTTTCAATAATGGATTTTAATGTTTTATGATTTTATCCCTAGGCAATCCCAGAAAATGTGCCAGTGGTTAGCCTCCTGAAACCCGCACTGCCTCCAACATTTGGTGTCCCCTCCTGCAAAATGTGCTTTCTGCTTTGGAGTCACAAAAGAAACAAATACAACACTTCCAATTAAATTCATGCCACATATGAGAGGTTGTACATTTCCATACAAAATTCCAAATATTTGGCCAGCTTTCACCTGTTATTGAAATATTACCTTCCCTCTCCCATTTCTGTTTAACATATTCTGTTGTATGTAATTTCTTTTTCATAAGGATCTTGTAGAGTTTAGAAATAATTCCCCTGTTTGAACAGTTTTGGTATAAAATAATAATTTCAGTACTGGATCCTCAGAGTCTGATTCATGTCTTATATTATGGTCGAAATAATTTCTTACCTGAAGATATCTGTAAAAATCCACTTTTTAAAGACCGTGTTTTCTCTTTAATTTTTTTTTTGCCTTTTTTTAAAGGAGGACAGTGGATAGATCCAGAAATAGGGATAGGAGAGACATGATGGCAAGAGCTACAGGCCGGACTCGAACTTAAGCTGCCCACATGCATCGGGCCTGCCTTCGACCAGTGGTTCTCAACCTTTGGGTTTGGACCCCATTGGGGGTCACGAGACACTGAGAGGGGGTCTCCAGATGCCTGAAGAAACTAAGAATATTTTTTTAAATTACACTGTTGCCACTTAACACCAATTTGACCAAAGTTCAACCCTTTTTCATCACTTTTTAACACCACTTTTTGCATATTTTAATACATTTTTGCCTCTTCTACACCAATTTTTGTCACTTTCTGCCCATTGTTGCCTCTGTTGACCCATTATTGCCTCTATTAACCACTATTTATACCCCTTTTGCCCCTTCTAACCACAGTTAACCCATTTTTGCCAGTTTATATCCATTTTTCATCTCATTCCACCTAATTTCCAACAATTCTTTGCAGTTTAAAGTCATTTCAACCACTTTTTAATCCCATTTTTGCCACTTAAACCCATTTTTGGTTATCTTTGCCACTTCTATCTTATTTTTGCCACTTTTAACCCATTTATGTTCTTTAAAAACCCAATTTCACCACCTTTCACCATTTTGTGCCATTGTTAACCAATTTTAGCAATATTTTACCCATTTTAATTGTTTTTAACAAAGGATTTTTTAAATAAAGAAGGATAAATGAGTAAATAAAGATATTTGTTTCTTTGATAAGAGTGGTTAATATTATTTAGGTCAAATATAAAATATGGTTTTCACAGCCTAACTTCACAATAGACCATGGTTTTGCTGACCTCCATGGGACCCCAGTTTGGCTGGGTCCCAGAAACCTCCCCCTTTAACCCCCCTTATGGGCGGACTTGTCTCCACATGACTATTCTTGTATGTTCCTGGCTGTTCAGCCACCTTCAGGTCCAGTGGGGGTCCCCGGTCTCTGGCACCTTTATTTTGGGGGTTGCGGGCTGAAAAGGTTGAGAACCCCTGCCTTAGACCACTGGACCATCTGTGCCCCCAGTTTAGGTCGTTTTCAGGTGTTTGTCTGTGATTTTTGGTACTTAAACCTAGAAATGACAAAACATTGGGAGTCTGGGACTTCTACTTTTGATGCCATGGTATTAAAACAGGTGCTGTACTGTTTGATTCTAACTAGAAGAGTCCTGTAGTTTAAAAAACGGACATTTAATGTAAACAATGCTGTAGTAAAGAGTGCCACGCAACGGTTATGCTGTCTATATTCTGTAGTTCTTGCAGTAACAGCTGATTATTGCTGATAAACAGATCTGCTGATGTCGGGAGTTTCTAACGTGTGTCTCTGCGTCGTCAGGTGTAAGTGTAACGGCCACGCCAGCGAGTGTGTGAGGAACAACGGTGGACGCGTGGTGTGTAACTGCAAACACAACACGGAGGGAGACGACTGCAACGTCTGCAAACCGTTCTACAACGACCGACCCTGGAGGAGAGCGACCGCCGACAACTCCAACGAGTGTCTGCGTAAGTCTGCAAACATTGGATGACAACGTCTGGACTGGTTTACTAAAACATTATATTACTACGTCTTTACTGGTTTACTACACTGGTTTACTAAAACATTATATTACTACGTCTTTACTGGTGCACTACACTGGTTTACTAAAACATTACATTACTACGTCTTTACTGGTTTACTACACTGGTTTACTAAAACATTATATTACTACGTCTTTACTGGTTTACTACACTGGTTTACTAAAACATTACATTACTACGTCTTTACTGGTTTACTACACTGGTTTACTAAAACATTCCATTACTACGTCTTTACTGGTTTACTACACTGCTTTACTAAAACATTCCATTACTACGTCTTTACTGGTTCTCTACATGTACCACTGCTTTACTAAATGTACAGCATATTTACAGGGGTGGAGAGGAGCTAATGACATTTATTCTAATTACTCTTATTTAGTAGTGTTATGGGGTACTTGTACTGTTTAAGCACATTTTGAAATGAGTACTTTTACTTCAGTCAGTTTTAACCAGAGTTACTGTACCTGTCGTACAGCGACCCCTGCTGGGGTTCTGTTGCTAATGTTTCTGCTGGATAGTTGTAGTTTTTGATGTTAGTCACTTTTGCACCATGAATGAAGTTATCCACTGAGTTAGAGTTCTCGCCTGTGACTGTAGGTGCTCCTTAAAGACGTGTAGAGCAAATTCGTCATCAATATCATGGCCTCACTCTGAGGTTGACCCTGCGCTTTGTTGGTCCAGAGGAGTCTCACCTTACCACAGATGTTTTAGAGTTTCTGCAGCTCAGACTGTAAATATTTAAGACTTAAAAAGTGTAGTTTAACTTTATGAAGGGTGGACCAATATGAACACTTTTAAAGTGTTGAATCTAACTCTCTATGGAGATCTCTAGTGGAGATTTGTTTTCTTGTTGTTCTTACAAAAAAAGAAAGGTCATATTTCCCTGTACATCTGCTCAGTACTTGAAGTTAACTTTAGATGAAATACTTTTACTTTTACCTGATTACATTTTAACCAGAGTAACTGTAGTACCACAGTCATGTACTTTTGCCACCTTTACTACATAAACTACTCCTGTATCACTGATTCTGCTGCTTTACTTAGCATGAGTTTATTTCATCCCATGACCTCTGGTTTACTACAGCAGTAATCTGCTTTATTATAGCTGCTTTATAGCACAGACTGCTGTATAACTGACAGTTTTAATTCCTTACAGTAGAGGCTGCTGCTGTTACTGTGGCTGCTATCACCCTGAGACAACACACCTAAACTCAGAATATATAAATCCTGCCACCAGGGGGCGGTGAATCAAAACAATAACAAAAGATGACAAGTAGACGCCAGCTCTCCTCAGCTCCACGGATGAACTTTTTTAAAACAGAGAATTAAACTAAACTGTCAAACTTTAAAGGAGGGTTGGTGCTCAGAGATATGATTTATAAATCAGACGGAGCAGACGGAGGAGAAAGTGAGCGCCATTCATGCTGGTGTAATCCTTTAGTCTTCATTCATAATGGCGTCATAGCTCCAGATATTGTTTTTATGTTTCTGGTTATCATTTATGTTTTTGTCCTGTTTAGGCAGAAAAAAAGCTTCTCAGTGAATCCTCTCATCAAAATGTTTGTTTACAGATTTAACAGAAAAGCGCCACCTGGTGGTGAAATCAAGAAGTATGATACAGCCATACAAGAGCTTCATTTTCTATCGTTGGTAGGGCTGGGCAATTAATCACATATTAGATCAAATCCCAATATGATCTGCTGCAATTTTCAAATTGCAGAAGTTGCAAAATTTCTTTAACTTGAAATGTGTCAAAATACCGGCAGAGATTTTATGCACATTATGTAAACGTTCAAGTGTCCATTTTTTTTACAATGGTTTACAGAAATCCTCCTTTTTTAAATTTTTTTTATGAGTAACATAAAAATGATAACGCCCTTAAGCAAAGGGAATGACATCACATTTGCTATACGAGCTAAAATAGTTAGCTCGTTCTGTCTAAAACTGATGAAGCCTAGCGTTACTTCACTAAAGTCATACCCCAGCCTCACCTCCTCCACCCCAGCTGCCTCCTTTATAGCTTAAAGCTTGTTGCACCCCCATATTCAGATTCATGCTACTATGCATGAAATGCTTTGGAAATAATTTTATTGTTTTTAGTACACATGGTCTTATTTATGAAATTATTTATTGCTTGAATTTGTTGGAAAATATATAAGAATAACCTGAGAATAATTTCGTATTAAATCGCAATTAGATTATTTTTGCCAATCGTTCAACCCTTATCGTTGGCCATATTTACTTTAATTTTAAGAATTTCCCACTGGCCGTAGTTTAGACACCATAAGGTGTATTTATTAACCCTTATGTTAACGTCCTGCATACTCCCCTCGATCAAAGGGTCAAAAAATAGACGGGCATTATTAAACTCCTGAAATAAAGCAGCTGTTTGATTTTTAACACAAATGTTTTACACAATAAAATAACCAGAGACTTATTGATGCTGAAAAGGAAATAAATCAGAAGTAAAAGTTATTCTCTTATTTTCTGTGCAGCCCATTATACAGGTTTATGTCAGACCCCCCCTTGGTCCATTTGTCCTAAAATGGACAAATCAGTGTAGAATTAGACGTTTGACCCCCCATACAGCTGCAGTAGACTGATCTATGATTGATAATCTATCTGGGATCAGTCCTATAAACAGCATCAGCCACCAACAGAATTTAAAGACCCAGAGCTAAATTAAACTACTAAATCCTCTGTGTTTATTAATGATAAAGGCACAGAAACAGGGAAATAGTAACACAGAGCAGATCCCATGATGCACTGCTCTCTGCTGCCATAGCAGAAACTGATCCCAGCCTTTCCAGTGTGGGGGAAACGTTAGCATTAGTCATAACGGTCTCTGGGGGATTGTGGGAGCTGTAGTTCTATATCATTTAGCAGATGCATGACTAACAGGGTTCAGGGAATATTCCGGTAGTTCTACTCCCACAGTCGGTTTTATTCCAGAGGAAACAGGAGGAAGTGGAGAGTATGGAAAGTGAGAGTGAGTAGAGACTCATACAGCTGAGGTTCCACCTCATTTAACCCTTTAATAACGCTCCATGAGGTTTTTATTCAGAGTTCAGCTCAGGTTATGCTCGGGGAAACAGGACTGTGTAGATGTGGAGGAATAGGAGGGATGTTCTAAAGCGTACTCAACCAAAGAGCCAAATTATTGAAAAATACTTTGCAAGAGCCACAATCGAAGTAATGAAAAGTGGCTAAAAGGAGCAGAGTGGCAATAAAAATAAGTTAAAGGGGGCAAAAAGTGTCAAATGGTGGCAAAAAAGGGATAGAATTAGGCATAAAATGCCAAAAACTGGATTAAGTGACAAAAATGGGGAGAAAGTGGCAAAAAAGGGGAAAAAAGAGTGGCAAAACATGACAAAAGAATGATTGAAAAGGCAGCAAAAGGCGGTAGAATGGGCAAAAAGCAGCATATAAGGCAAAAGGCAGCTTAAATGGGTGAAAAGTGGCAAAAATAGCAAAAAGCAGGATAAAAAGTAAAAAACCAGGGGGAAAAGGGACAAAAACTGGATAACGGTGGTTATTTCTGAGGTCAAAGGTTCCCTTTTTAAAGGTTTTTCTGGGGAATCATATTTCAAATTAAGACATAAGAGAGCCACACGTTGAGTATCACTGTTGTAAAAAATGTCTGTAAAAATACCAACATGGCTCCGGCACATGTGAAACTCTGTCCTTCCTCTCTCTCTCCATCAGCGTGCAACTGTAACGGGAAGAGCTCTGAGTGTTACTTCGACACCGAGCTGTACCGGGCCACGGGTCACGGAGGTCACTGCAGGAACTGCGCTGACAACACGGACGGGCCGAACTGTGAACGCTGCCTGGACAACTACTACAGAGACCAGAGCGGCGCCCGCTGTCTGCCCTGTGGCTGCAACACCGTCGGTCAGTCTCACACAGATATTCAACTCTAAAACACAACAGCTCCTTCAGCTGATCCCTCATTCTAACATACTTAGGTATGAAAGTGCTGCTGCTGTTCTGCTGATCGCTGTAGGCGTAATTCAGTTTCAGTTCATCTGAAATCTAGAGAGGATTAATGGAGCCAAACAGACCAAACCTGCGTTATCACAGGGAGGGAAAAATACCTTTTCACAGCACTGGAGCAGCAGTTTGGTCAGATTTCTTTATTCAAAGAGGAGCAGAGAACCAGAGTGGAAGCTTCATGTTGTTAAAGATGTTTTTGTTCTTCTGACGTTTCAGAGTTTAGTTTAGACTGGCTCCACTGATAGTGAACGGTCCTGGACTGACATGAGAACGGCTGACTGTCAAACACGGGCACGTGCCTACTACAGCCTCTGTTTTGTTGCTTTGATTGGCCTGAATCAACACCCACGTTTTATTTTGAAAGGGTCTGCCCTTTCCAAACACCGTCTATGTCAAAGTCACTGACAGCAGGGGCCTGATCCTGAATTTAGGTGTAACCTGAGGGCCAAACAGGGTCAACATTAAACCATAAACTGTCAACCTCATCTTCAAAAGGTAAAAATTAGTAGAAAAAACCTCAGCACTGATGATCATTGATAAAATTAAAGAAAAAAAGCCTAAAGGAAAAGTTTAAAGGCTTAAGATCTGATACAAATGTCAAAATAATGTTTTTAAAAGGCAAATTTATGAAATACAATGTTGCAATCATGTTTTAAAGGTCAAAATATAAGTGAAAATTATAAATTGTCAAAGCATGAAATTAAATTAAATATGGTGAGCTTTAAAGGTCAAAATATGAGATAAAATTCAAAATGATGAGCTTAAAAGGTCAAAATATGAGATAAAATTCAAAATGATGAGCTTATGACAAGCAGTCTTGTCTAACGTTAGGACATTACAGGTTTTCAGAGTTAAAATCCTGCTTCCTCTGCGTCCTGATCCTATTATTAACCTGAGTGCTTCCTGATAAAGGGGATATAAACATCTGTAGACGTCACGGCGCTGAAACCGTCAGCCGTATTTTCATAAAGTTAAAGTGAAAACACGTGAAACCCTAACTATGAGCTCTGCGGTTTTTGACCTAAACCACGGTTTAAACGGAACCAGCTGCTGCTCTGGTCCCAGTGACACACTGACACCGCTGTTAATGGTTTTAATGGGAGCTGATTGTTTGCACGTGGTTGAAGGTTAACACGTGTGTTTGTGCCTTCCAGGCTCCGAGTCTCCACAGTGTGACAACAGAGGAGTGTGTGCGTGTAAACCTGGCGTGACCGGAGAGAAGTGTGACCGCTGCCAGCCGGGCTACCACAGCATGACCGAGGCTGGCTGCAGGTAAACCAGACCAGACCAGAGACCGCAGACCTGAGCACGGTTTACGATGGTTTTTAACATTGTTATTGCACACATGAGACGATTCAGCCAGACCCCGAGACCACACGACTACTGAGCTTAGAAGAAAACAAACATGGAGGACGGCAGAGGGGGTCAGCTTGTTGAGGAGGCAAAGACCAGAACACACTCCAGCGCGCTCTCTTTAGACCAGCGATACTCATTGGTGGCTCTTTCATGATTATTTGTAGCTCCGTCTTAATTTTAAATATTATTCCCCCAGAAAACCTTAAAAAGGGACACTTTTTTGCCCTTTTTCACCATTTTTTTGGGCCACTTGTCATCCATTTAAGCTACCATTTTGCCCCTTCTTTTCCAATTTTGCCACTTTTTTTTGGCACTTTTTATCCATTTTTTTACCACTTTTATCCCATTTTTGCCCTTTTACAGTTTTTTTCTACCCACTAAATTTGCCTTTCCATTTTTGCCACTCTTGACTGCTTTTGCCCATTTTAGTTATTTTCACAATTTTTTTTTGCCACTTTTGAACCATGTTTTGCTACCTGTAACTGATTTTTTGTCATGTCTCACCCATCTTTGCTACTTTCTGGCCCATTTCCTTCCCATTTTCACCCATTTTTGTTGCTTTTTGACAGTTTTTGCCACCTCTAACTTATTGTAGATGCTACTTCAAGCTTTTTTTGCCACCTTTCACCTCTTAGATTGTGGCTCTTGCAAAGGTATTTTTCAACAATTTGGCTCTTTGGTCAAGTAGGGTTGAGTAACACTGCTTTAGACAATAAATGTCTTTATTTTCACAGCAAAAACACGTTTAAAGGAGTTTCTGTGTCAAACCTTCAGTCAAACAGAGGAAGGCTGGATGTGGAAACTCACTGAAGCATATTTTTAAGATCTGCCAGACCAAGCTGCAAAACTAATGAGACTACCCTGGAACTTCTTCTTCTCTATCCCTGTATGCTTCTCATTTAGATAAACTCTTCACACTCTCTCTAAACCAGAAAGTGTGCTCCTTTTTACAGTTTTTAAAGAAATGACTTTAGTTTTAATAGCAGACTTTCAAAAGGTAGAGTGGATATGTGATTTTTCAACTGGTTAAAACTAAGAGAATTTTCATCAGTTCCTCTTACTTTTCCAGCCTTTTGTGTCCTGTCCCTACTTTTTTGAAATGTGTTGCTGGCATCAAATTCAGAATGAGCTCATATTTTTCATGAAATATGTTGTGTGAATCAAATATGGGTTTATGATTTGACCATCATTGACTTCTGTTTGCATTTACATTTCACACAGCGACCCAGCTTTTTTGGAATTGGGGTTGTATTTGCTGAAATTATAGCACCAAAGGACAGATTTGGGAGAGGCATTGTTAATTTGAAAAGGTCTCTGATCACCTGAAGTCCAACAGTTTAAAACACTGAAATTTAAGACAAAATTACTCTTCGCACAGGATTAGTGTTACCTCGGGACCTCTGGCCTTTTTTAGTGATTGTGTGTTTTTCATCCAGTGTGAATCGACCATGTCTGACATTTAAAAAGTCAAAACTCTATGGTAAATTACAGACTATAATTCAGCACACAGGGGGCTGAAGGAAACAGTAATCCAGTGCTAATAGTGTTAAAGAGGAAGTATTACCTCAGATTTTCTCATCTCAGGTCGATTTTTTTCTAGTGCAATGGTGCAAATATAAAATAGGAGAGACCTCAAATTTTAGAATCCGTGCTGCGTTTCTGAGTTCAGCCCTAACACTGGCTGCCAGTCTGAAACTGGTTACTGCATAGGAACGGTGAAGATCACAGCGTAACTGTGACGTCACGGCGCCAGCGTGGACCAAAACATGGCGGTCTCCTGGTTAATGTATAAATTCAAATGACTCAAAATGCAGGTATCTTGTGAGTTTTTTTTAGTTCAGTATGTATATGAGACATACAAATATCTATCCAACAAGATGAACTGGTCTGATCATGCAGGGTCCCTTTTAAGGAAGTTGCTTACAGCCTTGCTGATCACACCATGGAAATGTACTTTTTAAAGTAATTTTAAAAAATCAAATCTTTTTTCTTTTTTTAACTATTACTACATATTATATTATATACATATATATTATACTACATATAATCATACATACTACTAACGCATGTATGGAGGAGGATTAGGGACATTTAACAAAAACAAAAAAAAATTATATGCATTGTTTGAAAATTCTAATAAAAGTGACAGATGTTTGGATTTTTTCAGAATTTAAAAAAATGCATGCCAATTTTTAAGGCCCTAATACTCCATTGTATCTATATACTCACTGCAGTATAAAAAGTACTTAAAAAATTGTTCTAAAAATACAATTTTTTGCATTTTGTGAATAAAGAAATTTCTCTAACCCCAATTGTTGCTTTTTATGTGCTTTGTTTGACAATTTGGAGCTTCAATTGTAAACCTTTTCACCAAATTCCTACCTAACCTTTGCAATGTTACTTAAAATATAAACTTAAGACATTTTTAGAAGTGAAAATTATTGGACTTCAGCAGGTGTAACATGATTTTCGAGTGATAATGACAATTTTAGCTCAGTTAGGTTAAGAAAAAAATGATGTTATCAATTAAGTATTCTTTTAGGTTGAACATTATTTTCTCCTAAATGATGTGTAGATTTGTTGGCATTTGGGATTAAAATCTTTATTAAAAAGTGCAGAAAAATATTAAAACTGTCCTATACGCAAAAAAATTCTGGGGAAGTGCCCACACCTCTGCCATCTTTAAGTCATTCATTATACTTCAAAATACTAGTCCATCATAATTATAGCAATTAAGAATAAAAACATTTTATCAACTGGAAGGAAATCTTGCATGTCATTTGTAGTGGGGGCCACTAGGGGGCAGCCGTCCTCACTGTGGGGGTCTTCTGTCTGTCATATTGATCTATTCTTACTGCTCTGATGGGAATGTGAGGTTTTTATGAATGAGTGTTTGTCTGAGTGATCCCTGAGCGCCCTCTGCTGGCCAAACATGGATGTTTATTTTCTCTCTCTCTCTCTCTCAGGCCGTGCTCTTGCTCGCCATCTGGCAGCACACAGGAGTGTGACGTGAACACGGGACAGTGTCGCTGCAAAGACAACGTGGAGGGCTTCAGCTGTGACAGGTAACGCACACACACAGACACACACACACACACCCTCAGAGCTGTCAGCAGGATCCCATTAACCCTGTGTGTACAGTAATATATGTGAGTGTTGTATGACGAAGATGACGGCAGTCACATTAAAGATGATGGTCAGGTGTGCTCCTCTCTCCAGGTGAGGCTGTGAGATGTTTGTCAAAGCGTGAGTTAGGCTGATGAAAGCTTTGCAGGCTGAAGGTTAAATTAAAGAGAGCTGGAAAAAGTATTTGATTTAAAGAAGTCATCTGAACTCACACTAGATCTATTCTATATCCAGGCACCTTTGGCTCCTAAAGTCTGGTTTGTCTGAGCAGTTGTAATGCTCCATACCCCGCTTTGGTACCGTAAAATTAATGTATGAGCAGAAGCACATGTATGCAGTGTAGACGTGACATATGATCAATAAAAACTGATAGACCTCCTTGCATAAAAGAGAAATCAGAGTGTAACTGCAATCTGTTGTTTGATGAAATGTTTTGAGGTTTGATCTGACTCCGCCCTGATGTAAGCAAACTCTTTCCCCTCAGGTGTAAACTGGGCTACTTTAACCTGGACCCCAACAACCCTCAGGGCTGCACGCCGTGTTTCTGCTTCCAGCACTCGTCTGTGTGCGACAGCGCCGACGGTTACAGCGTGCACACCATCGGCTCCTCCTTCAACAGAGGTAACGCCCCCTGCAGGCGAGACGCTGGGACTTTAAAACCGTCTGAGCAGAGCTTTTACCCAGACAGGGGTGTGCCACTGCTGTAATGAGTGTGAATGTGTTTTTCAGATGATGAACAGTGGACGGCTCAGCAGCGTGACGGCTCCAGCGTCTCCGTCCAATGGTCTCCCAGCGGACAGGAAATCTCCCTCATTTCAGACGACTACTTTCCCATGTACTTCATCGCCCCAGGTAAACACAAATAAGACAGCAGTAGTCAGTAGTACTGTCCAGCAGGGGGCGACTCCTCTGGGTCATAAACAAGTCCATAATATAAACTTCTTCCTGTCAGCTGATTTGTTCCCCCATATTTTCATTAAGGTCCTATTTTTAGTTCCATGACTTCTAAAGAACAGAAGGATGTCCTTTTAGAAAACTGTGGTCCCATTTAGAGTAAACAAAATAAAACAGAGGAGTTAGTGCAGGGTTTTGTGAGGTTGAGGAGTTAATACCACGGTGACTCGACAGTCTTCTTCAGTGTTTGGTTGTGCTAAAGGAAGCTATAAGAAGATGGCTGTTCATGTTTGTAGTCGGGACATTTAATCGAAGGATATGACCATATTTGGACAAGAGGGTGGAGCTGCAAAAGAGCAAGGCTACCATGGTGGCTAAAGAAGTGTTTGATTCAGTTAGGATTTGAAACAGTGGGGCGTTTGTTGTCATTTTTATTAAAGTTCACAAAATCTGACAGTTTTCTTTTTAAAGCCATGTTACGTCTGTTATTGATCATTGGTATGAAAAAGTACCAAAACTTTTCTTATCAGTAACTGACTTCAAACCTTAAAGCCACCGTGAGAGTAGAAGTGTAGGAGTGCAGGTTGTGTGCAGAGAAATTACCAAATACTTGGCGTCAAGACTTCTTTTCTTGCCCTGTTTGGCAGTTTTGTATGGGTCAATCCTTCTACTTAAGCTGGATCTCGTTTTCTCTGATAATTATGCCTCTTTAGACCCCTCCTTCCTCTCTGGCTCCCCCCATAAATATCAATTTTTGCTATATTGAACCAGCCACAGGAAAACTGTCTGTGTGGGAGGAGAGAAGTCGTCAGTGTGTTCCTAACCTCTCCTGTTTTTGTTTTTTTCCACACAGAGAAGTTTTTGGGGAACCAGATGCTGAGTTATGGACAGAACCTGACTCTGAGTTTCCGAGTCGACCGGCGGGACACTCGGCTGTCTGCGGAGGATCTGGTCCTGGAGGGTGCGGGCCTCAGGGTAGCCGTCCCACTCATCGCCCAGGGCAATGCCTACCCCAATGAGAACATGCAGACCTACGTATTCAGGTGAGTGATAACAGGGAGAAGAGATCAAAACGTAGCCTTGTTAACAGCATGTGGATCACTCTGCATGGGTCAAGGTTACAGACGGGGCAGAACCACTGAACATAAACGTCCATTACATTAATACTTCAGTTTAATCTGACTAACAGCGCCTCCTGCTGGTGTTTAACTCTTATATCTAAATCTGTGTCCCAGGCTCCATGATAGCGCCGATTACCCCTGGAGGCCGACCATCAGCCACTCAGACTTCCAGAAACTTCTCCACAATCTTACAGCCATCAAGATCCGTGGCACCTACAGCGAAAGGAGTACGGCCCCACTTGTATTTTCAGACTTGAACTCAGTGAGGTCACTTCCTGTTTAGCTCCATGCTCATCAGTCTGTCCTTTCAGGTGCCGGTTACATCGATGACGTTTCCTTGGTGACGGCGAGGCGGGGCCCAGGTGCTCCTGCACGCTGGGTGGAGAGGTGCACCTGTCCTCAGGGTTATCAGGGTCAGCACTGTGAGCAGTGCACCCTGGGATACCGCCGCGCCCGCCCAGAGCTCGGACCCTTCAGCCCTTGTGAGCCGTGTAACTGTAACGGCCACAGCGAGGCCTGCAACCCCACCACTGGTAACATCGCTTTACTGACTATTTACTGATGGTTTACTCAGTACGTTTACATGCACAGATAAGTGGACATGCAGTCATGTGATCACAGTGACACGCAAATGCCAGGTAGGGGACAGGAAGTGGAGGGCAGCCATAAGGAATGACAGGGAGCGAGGAAAGTTAGTACTTTACAGCTCTAAATGAACATGTATGCTGCAGTTATTAGAACATTTCTACAAACATCGGCTATGATCTCTAAACTTCACAAAGAAGTGATTTTTACCACAGCTTACCTGATTTACCTGGAGAGGAGGGGATCAATATCACGTATTAGTTGGTCTTGCAGACTTCTCGGTGTGTAGCATCGTCTATCCAGATGAAGGGAGTCTGGTACTGAGCTAAGAGGCTAGCTGTGCCCTTTTAACAGCTTTTCTCCCTTGTTTTGTCATAAGCATGTTTTTATACAAATGCTGATATACTGTTAAGATAATAAACCTTTTGAGGTGAGAGACCAAGCAATGATGTGCTGTGCATGAACAAGCCTGTTCTATGAAACCCCTTTTTTTTGTTTTTGTGTTTTTTCAAGGTTTATTTTTGGGCATTTTTCTGCCTTTATTTGATAGAAGAAAATAGTGGATAGAGTTGGAAACAGGGACGAGAGCGGGGGAGAGACATGCGGTAAAGGGCCTCAGACGTGATTCGAACCCGGGCCGTCCGCGTACATGGGGTACGCCTTAACCACTTGGCCACCTGCACCTCAAAAACCCCTCTTTAATGTGAACCACAGTAGCAAGCTTCTGTTTTCTCCTACATTTTTTAATTTAATCCACATTTAAAAAGCCCGACTGGTACCAAATGAAGAACCATTTGGGAGCTCCCCTAGAAGTCATAGGCATGTCTTTAACCAATGCATGTTTACCAGAGATTTTTCAGACTTTGAAAGGGGGCCTTGACAGAGACGGAAAGGCAAGCGGGCATACTCTGTACACCTGCATACAACCTACTGTACACCACTGGTTATTGGCTGGTTTGTTGACTGGTTCCTCCTGGTTTAGTAAAGCAATAGAAATGATGACGATTGTCTTATCTTTCCGTTTTGTCATTTCAGGAGCGTGTGACTGTCGGGACAACACCGCGGGTTTGAGCTGTGAGCGCTGCAAAGATGGCTTCTATGGCGATGCTACCCGGGGGACTTCAGGTGACTGTCAGCCATGTCCCTGCCCAGCCGGAGCAACCTGCGCCGTCGTCTTCAAAACCAAAGAGGTGGTGTGCACCAACTGTCCTGCAGGAACCACAGGTACCCCCAGAAACCCCAAATACAGAGAAAACATATTTTTATAGTCTTTTAGGATGGAGAGAGACTCCTTCAGGAGGCTTCATGTTTTCTTTGCTTGCCTCATCTGTGTCTTGGTCACTGAATTTCCTCTGTTCGTTATCCCGGATCCACCTGTCTTCAGGTAAGCGCTGTGAGCTTTGTGATGACGGTTTCTTCGGCGACCCTCTTGGCCAGTCTGGTCCTGTCCGAGCCTGCCGCGCCTGTAAATGCAGCGACAACATCGACCCCAACGCCGTTGGAAACTGCAACCGTGAAACTGGAGAGTGTCTGAAGTGCATCTACAACACCGATGGCTTCTTCTGTGACCGCTGCAAGGAGGGTTACTACGGCAATGCTCTGTCGACCAACCCCGCCGACAAGTGCAAACGTAAAGACCCGCCTCCAGCGTCAATTCCTGTTGGTTAACAAATCGCCAAAGATGTGTCATGATAGAGCTCTCTGACTTTATCTCCTCCTCCTCCTCAGCTTGCTCCTGCTCACCTCTGGGCACCGTTGGTCGGCAGACGGCGTGTTCGCAGGTCACTGGTCAGTGTCCGTGTCTCCCCAATGTGGCCGAACGTGACTGCAGCGCCTGTCAGCCCGGCTTCTTCAACCTGCAGAGCGGCAACGGCTGCGAACGGTCAGTATACCTCAGCTTTCACCTCATGACAGACAGAGCCACCCTCTGCTGGTTCTCAATGTTTACCCTCCTCTGTCTCTCCCCCACAGGTGTAACTGCAATCCCATTGGCTCCACCAACGGTCAGTGTGACATCAGCTCAGGCCAGTGCGAGTGTCAGCCTGGCGTCACTGGTCTGCAGTGTGAACGCTGTGAGGTCAACTTCTTCGGCTTCAGCTCGTCTGGATGCAAACGTGAGCATAGACTCTTTTTATTAAGCACAGAATAAACCTTAGGCAGTACAGTAGGGATGTTCTTCTGTTTCTGTGTGGCATCAGTGCATAGCTATACGGAGTGCTAGTCCAGAGTTTACTGTATATGCACACAGTGATAACCCTGCTTGTTTTTGCTTATCCTTGTATGCATTTGTGCTCCCATGCAGCATGTGACTGCGACCCTGAGGGCTCCCAGTCGGGTCAGTGTAAGGAGGATGGTCGCTGTGAGTGTCGTCCCGGCTTTGTTGGCGCTCGCTGCGACATGTGCGAGGAAAACTACTTCTATAACCGCTCTGCACCTGGATGCCAGCAGTGTCCATCCTGCTACAGTCTGGTCAGAGACAAGGTGAGGACACCTGATTCAAACACAACAGACTCGCCGTGTTCAGACAACGTGTTCTCAGGGATTAACGCTGCATTTTAGTCATTCAGATACCAAGTGACGTCACTTTAGACTCTTCAGTGACAATCTGATATCAGAGCTCACTGCCATTCCTCTCATTCCAACAGCAGCCCTGTTTCTGTGGCTCCTTACCAAGGCTTCCTACATGCTGATAAGAACAAAGGGGGCTGATTAGCCACCAGCTAAGAGGCTATTGGTGCCTCTTTAACAGCTTTTCTCCCTCATGTTGTCTTAAATATACTTGTAATGGATATACTGTTTAACCACTGGTTAGATTGTTATGAAAACTTAAGGCCTAGACTGGCCTGTGTGTAAAAGGCAAGGGTGAAATGTTTTAAAAGCTTTAAAGCTGGTATGTCAAACTAGATCACAGGAGGGGCTGGATTCTGGATTAAGGACTAACCTTAGGGCCTTACAGGGTCACCTTTTTAACCATAAACTGTCAACCTTATTTCACCAGTTATTTTATATATATATATATATATATATATATATACTTAAAGATGTAGCACTGATGATAAATGATGATGATTGAAATTAAAAAGATAAGTTTAAAGGCTCACAATCTGAGAAAAGTAAATTTATTTGTTCAAAAAGTTCAAAACATGATATTGAAATTTTAAAATAATGTTTTAAAGGCAAATATATTTGAAAGAAAGTCAAAAACATGACTTTCACAGGTCAAAATATGAAATAAAATTTGTAATCATGAAATTAAAAGACAAAATATGATTCAAAATTTTAAATTGAGTCTAAAAAGTCAAACTATGGGGTTATGTAGTCAAGGTTAGGAGTTTAAAATATGAGATAAAATACAAAATAATTGATTTAAAAGGTCAAAATATGACTTGAAATTTAGATTTATGAATCTTAAAGCTCAAAATATTATATAAGAAATCAAAATTAGGAGTTGAAATGCTCAAAGTATGAAATAAAAAGTCAAAATCCTAAGTTTGAGTCCTAATAGTGAGATGCAAAATTGAAAATATGAAATTAAAACACAAATTAATTTCTTTTCCCACATTCCCGACTTATTATTAAAGCGTTTTTACTCCTTATTTTTATCAAGGATAAGTTCACATTGTTATACTTGAGTAAATCTACAGACGTCAAACTGATGAGCCAGTTATAACAGAAATATGACACAATCGTGCGGGCCAGATTTAACTGTTCTGCGGGTTGGATTTGGCCCCCGCGCCTTGAGTTTGACACCCCTGCGGTAAAGGATAAGATCATCAGAGGCAGAGGATGGAATGTTAGTGAGGCTGGAATGTTGAGGGCTTCCACCCCCCCTTAATTTTTGACAAGCAGTTGGCCATAGTTTCCATTTGGAAAAGTGGGTGGGACTGGCAAGGAGTGAACCCTCGCTCCTTGCCAGTTCCACCAAGGATGGAAAGTTTTATGAACTTCAAAGGATGATGTAATGAAAGGAAATGGTTGAATGTTCGTTGACTTTAGAGGATGGCTTCATCTTTCTAAAAACCTTTAAAGGCTTTAAAGGATGACATCACCAGAGGCAGAAAACAAAATGTTTGTGAAGCTGGGATGTTGGGACCTTTTTCCCTTCATTTTTGCCAAATAGTAGGCTGTAGTTGACAACTTTTGGAAAAGTGGGTGGAAGTGAGTGTCTGTTGCTCCTTGCCAGTTTCACCAACTTTCCTAAAACTGCCAACCAAGGACGGACAACAAGAGGGATGTGTTAATAAACTGGTAGAGAGATGAAGTTCTGGTTGGACTGAACCTCTGACTTCTGTGGGCCTACACTGGCCTGCATGCAAAAGGCAAGGATGGAATGTTTTATGAAATTCAATGGATGATATCATGAGATCATTGATAGACTTTAAAAGATGACATCATTAAAGGCAGAGAATTGTCAACTTTTTTTTTTTTCTAGAAATTGCCAGTAAAGGACAGTCAACATAAGGGAAGATTGTTGATATATATGCGCTGTAATAATAATAGAGGGATTAATTTCTAGTTAGACTGAAATGACAACTCGATTCAGGACGAGTTATTAGAGAGTGCTGCTGAGTCATTCAGGATGAGCCTGTTCTAAGAGCTGGCTCCTTTTCTGAATGATGGGAGCTGGCTACCATTTAGACATAATAAACCAAAGGGTAACTAAAGACACCCTATGAGGGAGCCAAATACTGGCTCTTATTACTGGGCTGATCCAAACAATCTAGTAAAGCCATGCTTTTTGGTTACTAGTAGAATACAGCGGATCACATCAGCTGACAGGGCAGTCTAATATATGCCAGTATGTGTAGCATCTACAGTACCAGTCCAGTCTAGATGAAGACCTCCCAGACCACCATTCTATCAGTCTGAGCGACTGGGAATCTGTCTTCACTGAGGTGTGTTCACCAAAGCATTAAGGATTTCCACTTGGTATCCAAAGCCCCAAAAGCCTTGTTAATGCAGTGTGTAAACAGCTTTACAGTAACTCAGCTGTGCAGGAGAGAGTTGCATGGTTGATGATTGTTTGTCTGTGCAGGTGAACCAGCAGAGGCAGAAGCTGCACGACCTGCAGACTCTGATTGATAACCTGGGCTCAGGTCAGGACACGGTCAGCGATAAAGCCTTCGAGGATCGCATGAAGGAAGCAGAGAGAGCCATCATGGAGCTGCTGGAGGAGGCTCAGACCAGCAAAGGTAACACGACTACACCTGCAGCCAGCATATCCAGATCTTAAAGTAAAAGCTCCTGGAGTGTCTCACAGTAGTTCAAGACAGGATCTAAATCTTTATTTGCACTGAAATCCAAAAACTGTCCTTTAGTGATGAAGGACCCACAGTCAAAAGCAGAACATTTATGAAAAGGGGAGCATAAGAAGATAAATCCTCCTTCTTCTCATGCTTTAAATGCTCCCAGCACTCACTACATCTTTAACCTCTGACCCTGCAGATATGGACAAAGGCCTGCTGGACCGTCTGAACAACATCAACAACACTCTGACCACCCAGTGGAACCGTCTGCAGAACATCCGTAACACCGTGGACGACACAGGCACACAGGCCGACCGTGCACGCAACAGAGTCCGAGATGCCGAGAACCTCATCGACAGAGCCCGGCAGGAGCTGGACAAGGCCAGGGACGCCGTCAGTAAAGTGGTGAGTGACATTGCTGGTTGTGTTTACATCAGCAATATTTCCTCAGTCCAACAAAGCCATTCTGTTTCAATCTTTACTGATTTTATGGAAGTCCATGTATTTTCCATGCAGCCTTAGAGCTCACTAATGGAACTGACCTTTATCCTCTGCAGGACATCAAACCACCAAGTGGCACCGGAGATCCAAACAACATGACGTTGCTGGCTGAGGAGGCTCGCATACTGGCCGACAAGTACGACTGATACAGAAACACAGATCAGCATCACCGTTTCTACATCCCAGACACACCTTAATTTATTTATTTTTCCTCAGGCACAAGATGGACGCTGACCAGATTGAGAAGATCGCCAAAGACGCCAATGACACGTCAACCAAAGCGTACAACCTGCTGCAGAAGACTCTGGATGGAGAAAGCAAGACGAGTCAGGAGATCGATGAGCTCAACAAGAAGTACGTGGCAGCAGAGATTTGAGTTACCCCTTTTACCTTTAGAGGGAATATTTTACTGTAACGTCCGTCTGAAATGTTGTGTTCAGGTACAATGAGGCAAAGGAGCTGGCTAAGAATCTGGAGAAACAGGCCAACAAGGTGCAAGCTGAGGCTGAGGAGGCTGGGGACAAAGCTCTGAAGATCTTCGCCAACCTCACCAGCATACCGGCGCTGGACACCAAGGCTCTGGAGGTGACTTCTCCGTCTGAATGTTCTCAGGGTTTTATAGTGCGTGTTTCACCTCCTGGATGATTTAACGGGTTTGTGTGCTTTTAGGATGAAGCTAAAAAGATCAAGAAGGAGGCGTCGGACCTTGACAAGCTGATCGACAAGACGGAGAAGGAATACAACGACCTGAGAGACGATCTGAAGGGCAAAGAGCAGGAAGTGCGCAAACTGTTAGAGAAGGGCAAAAGTGAGCAGCAGGTATGTCTGAACTGTCTGATGCATGGTTAAAAAAGTAAAAAGAGTAAGTGTACATAAGGTCCATTACTTTCTAGTTATTCCTCTGAGAAACAAGGCTCACAGCCAGCTGAAACAGCAATCCTGAAAATAATTCTTAATGAAACACTTTGGTTTGTTTGTCTCGTAGACTGCGGATCAGCTGCTGGCACGAGCAGACGCTGCCAAAGCTCTGGCAGAAGAGGCGGCGAAGAAGGGTCAGTCCACATTCAGAGAGGCTGAGAGCATCCTGGAGGACCTCCGAGGTACGTTTGTGACCCTATCTGTGTTTTAAAGGTTAAAGGGGATTTTAAATTTTGAGTGGCCTCATCATGACCAATTATAATTCCCTGCAGACTTTGACAAGCGTGTCAATGACAACAAAACTGCCGCTGAAGATGCTCTGAAGAAGATCCCCGCCATCAACGCCACCATCATGGCCGCCAACGAGAAGACCAGGCAAGCAGAGGCAGCGCTCGGCAATGCAGCCAACGATGCCAAAGAGGCCAAAACCAAGGCGGAGGAGGCCGAGAGGATCGCCAGCAACGTGCAGAAGGTACGACACGAACAAACCTGAGAGCATGACGTCTGTGGCTACACCTTCTTAAACCAAAACGCTACGTTTGATCCTGTTTAAATACATGCCAAATAAGAGCTAATGCAGTAATAGATTATATTCTTTTGCTTGCAGTTGAAGAAAATTAAACAGTTGAATTCATGAGTGTGAATACTAGAGGTTTTTTAAACTTTACATCTGTTTGAACCCATGAACATTAAACTATAAAAGTTTAAGCCTGGATTATTTTGCCACAGAAAGCTAAGGCCTCTGTCTTTGTCCTCCTAACTTTGTGTATTTGCTGATGACATGATTAAGTTGTGTTACACAAGTTCTAAAACTCTGAAAGACTGTGCTGACCACATGGGTAGATCATGGTCTGGTAGTAGAAGATTTCTGCAGGATCCTGAAGAGATTCAGAATAAAACAAAACAAACAATGAAACAACCCCCAAAAAGGATAGGAGGGAAGTTCAATAACCAACATAATTTTTTGGTCGTGCAGGTCAGGTATGGGAGCATATGCTGGTTTGGTACTTCGCTGCATCAACCTAGGTCCTGTACCGCTCTTGCCTCCTGACTGCCATCCTCCAGGCCCATGCCCCGTCTCTCCAGGCATCCTGGCCATTAGTTGCATGATCAATACCAATACAATATCCAAAAATGCATTGAGGAGAACTTCTCACAAAGGAGTCCAGCCAGGACAGAAGGCCATGCAAGCATAGAGTTTACTTTACTCCATTTTCCTACGATAGAATAGAACTTGTGGTAATTTCTCAAGGTATTGCTTTGCATACCTTGAAAAACTAACTCTGTTATCACTAGTTGAAAAGAAAACTCAGTTGAAGTCTTGAGAAAAAGACCAAGACTTCTGCCACATTGTTTTTCCAGACACAAATTCACGACCTACTGGAACAGCGCTGCGATGCACTTTTGGTTCCCGAACCACTGATCTCTATTTCCATCTTTGTCGTTTTAAATTTGTTTGTTCTACGTAAGTGTATCTATTGCTGTGCTAACATTTCTTATCAAAACGTGGTTCCTTTAGGGCTCAGCTAAGACCAAAGAGGATGCAGAGAAGGCGTACCAGGACACGAACAAGCTGGACGAGGAGGTCGACAACATGATGGATCAGCTGAGCACCGCTGAGCAGGAGCTGGCGAAGAAGAAGGCCGAGGCAGACCAGGACATGATGATGGCGTCGATGGTATGAGTCGATCCACTGAGTTTATTAAGAAACACATTTTATAAAGGCACTGCAAGTACAAAAGTCTAACAGTGCATGAGTGAAAGAGTAGATATTCACTGGTATGAAAAGCATAGTCACGTTTAACAGAATAAATATTCTATTGGAATATTTTTCCCTCCATCCTGTCCATCATAACCTTGTTTTCAGAGGTTTTTTACTTTTTAAGACTGGTTTTTAAGCTGAATGATGTTCACAGGCATCCGTCTCTCTTGTCTCTCAGGCATCAGACAACGCGAAGGAGGCCGAGGCTAACGCCCGCAAGGCCAAGAGTGCCGTCAAGATGGTTCTGAGCACCATCACAGCCCTGCTGGATCAGCTGGGTAAGAATAACTTAACACCAGCACGTCTAAATCCACATCCACACCAAAACTCACCAAGGATGCGATGATGAAGTTAGCCCATGGTTCAGTATGTACCACAGTTAGCTGGTCAAGGTTCACGGTTTGGTATCGCCATGTATTTATTTTATTCTTTTCCACTCTGAGGCAAATTTAACAGGATCAGCAAAGGATTAAGGACAAAATTCATTGATGATCTCTGAAAATGTTGGACTCAGTCTACCATGCTGCCTTGCAATTTATCACTGATCTGGGTTTTCGGACCCATCATTGTGTTTTATATGAGAAACTTGGTTGGTTGTCCTTATACAATAGAAGGATGGAACATTGGTATATCTTTCTTTATAAGGCTATTTTACATGAATTACCCTCTTATCTTTGTACTTTACTGACTCCAAAAGCTGTCAGTAGTTGTAATCTTTGTTCGCATGGATTCATCATGAATGAGATTCCTCGCACTTGCTCTGTCTTTGGTCGAAGAGCTTTTAATGTTTTTGCTCCATCGTCTTGGTCAGAGTTACAGGGTCATCTTAAACTTGAGCGTTGTGTTAGTTGAGGAGATTTCAAAACTAGAATTAGGGAACATTTGACCAGTGTGTGCACATGTTTTTCTGCTGAAAGCTGCTGGTGTGTTGATTGATGTAACCTATGTTCTATGTCCTGTTTAATGTCCTATGTGTGAAGCTTATGCTGCTGTCTTGGCCAGGACTCCCTTGTGAAAGAGATTTTTGTATCTCAATGGGAGTAAATCCTGGTTAAATAAACAAATAAATAAATGTGCGTGTTCAGGGACTTTATGTAGATTGTTTGCAGCCATGTGATCCCAATGACACGTGAAGCTAGTTGGGATAGGAAGTCAGGGATGGCCATTCCCTACTGAATAAGAGTGGAAGAAAGTTAGTACTTTAAAGCTCTAAATGGATCTGTACGCTGCTGTTATTATGAGAACATCTCGACATCCATTGGCTGTGATCCCTTAGGGATTTTTACCACTGGTTAATTTATTTACCTAGAAAGGAGGTGATCCAGATCACTAATGTCTTAGTCCTGCAGACCTACTACAGGTCTAGACAGATGACGGAAGAGGCTAGCTGAGCCTCTTTTACAACTTTTCCCCCTCATTTTGTCACAGACATACTTTCAATGAAAATGCTGATGGGGTGAGTGATGTTAAAGTGCCAATTTTCTTTTTATTATTTAAACCACATTTAAAGAGTCAAACTGGTACCAAATGAAGAGCTGTTAAGGAGCCTGCCGTCTATCTATTTCATGCTTTTTAACTGCAGAAAGATCTTTCTTTTCCCCATATTGCATGAAACCTGTGACTTGCTTAATAATGTGGAACAACCTCCTTTAGTAGTTTCCCCTTTAATTAGACCCACCCTGCAAACTGAGACTGATGATAGTGATGGAAACTAACAGCAGAAGCAGCATAATTGAAAACTTAAATTGAAAAACTAAAAGTCTAATGCTTAATTGGAATTGCATTTACAAAATAATTTGGAACACAGTGTAGATCTGCTGTTTGGTCATTTTGCAGCTTCGAACTTCACGTTGGAAAGCCTGAAACCGTGTCTATCTCCATGTATGGATTATTGTGGATCAATCTGAGGGATTTTCTGATCATTTGTCTGACTGGTTCTGATTGGTTCAGCAGATCTCATGTCCTAAAATAATGATTTATTTCCTCTCTCCAGGAAACATCGACAAGGTTGACCTGAGCAAGCTGAACCAGATCGAAGAGTCCTTGAAGAGTGCCAAGGGCAAGATGGCCAACAGTGAGCTGGACAGGAAGCTGACCGAGCTGAACGACGTGGCGCGGAGCCAGGAGGACATGATCAACGACTACGACCGGCAGATCCGCGAGATCCGCAGCGACATCCTCAACCTGGAAGACATCAAGAAAACGTTACCCGAGGGCTGCTTCAACACGCCGTCCCTGGAGAGGCCTTAACCCGCCCACCTCCTCCTCCTCCATCCACCTCCGACACCCCCCCCGTCATGTCTAACCAACGGCGAACACGCCGACTTTTACCAAAACAGTTTTTTAACTTTTTGTTTCAGATTCTTGTCTTTGTTTTTCCTCATGAGAGAGAAGCCAATATTTCATCACGAAACAGAAGCAGCTGTTTTTGTTTTGTCTTTAAAGTTTTGTTCGTTCGAGACGCAGTAACGTGGTTTCGGTAGCATGAACTAAGCGGCGCAGAGAAGCCGTGCAGAGGTGGAGGAACCTCAGAGAAAACCCAGAACCACAAACCCGACGTGACTGCACCGTCTGCTCCGATGAGGAAGTTTCACTGACACAAAAACCACGCAGAGAGCTCCTCACACTGCGAGGAACGTCTCGACTTTTACTTTTCTGTCTGACCAGCCATTACCCATCAGTCCCTGGGCACACTTCAGAGTTCAGCTGAAAGTCGGCTCCACAGCGTTCAAACACTTCCTCCTTTTAAACAGCCATGTTTTCAGACAGCACAGTGAAGGAACCTTTTCTCCCAAAGCTGCGACACCTCATCACTCCTCTTCAGCAGTATTTTACCCCACAAACCGGGCTGTGATGCTCAGAAACGCTGCTCCTGCTCGCTGGGGTGAACGACCCCTCTGAAGTCCAGAGAAAAACCTTTAGATCTTGTTGGAGCCAGATTTAGTATCCTGTTTCCACAAGCTATGGTCCTGGTTTAGGGTTAGAAGATATTTTCTTTTTTGCATAAGAGTTTTACATTGCTTTGAAAAGGAAAATGATGCATAGAAAATATTATCTTGGCACATGCCACATATCTTGTTTCTTGTAGGATCTTGTAAAGCAAAAAAAATGTGAATATCCTGATACCACTTTTTCCCCTCAAAATTTAATATCTATTTTCCCAAAAAGGAGGGATCTCAAGTTTTTAGGTTTAGAAGATTTTAAACAAGTTATTAAATCAGGCTCATATGATAGGGATCTTACGAGAACATGATAACTTTTACACCAAGTTTTAACACTGATGCACTAGATATTTTTCCTAAACATTATGTGAGACAGTAGCTGACTGTGAAAGTAACTAGTTAATATCTTGTTCCTCAGATCCATACTTAATGCCCATACTTGTTTTAGAAACAGAGTCTTTAACTTGACAGATATGTCTAATGTGCAAGATATTAAACTGGTAAGCTACCTTGAGAAATAGAACAGTGAACAAAATATGCTAGCTTCTGAGCACAACATGTGACGTTAACATTCTCAGTGTCATCTTGTGTGCACAAGATATGATTGTTTATGAACATAAAATGTAAATATCTTGTGAGCAAGATTGATATTCCTCATCAAAATGTAATGTCTTGTTTTCCAAAAGGGAGGCAAGATGTTTTTTTATTCACACAAGCTATATTTTCATTCTAATATGATCAGATTCTTGTGGGAACAATACGATAACTTTCGCACCACTTGTAATAGCTCATGCGCAAGATATTTTATTCTACTTCTCCTATGTCATCTTGGGTGCAGATGATAGTGGTGGTCTCTATCTTAGAATTTTAAAAAAAGTGACATCTTGTTTTATTCTGTTGCCCAAGTAGATGTCTAATGCGCAAGATACTGAACTGTACACATAGGATATTGATCAGACGGACAAGTGAGACAAATGTAGCTTCTTTGCACAAGGAGGCACCTATTGAAAGATATTTTTTTGATCACACAAGATTTGAATTTATTCTAATGTGATCGAGATCTTGTGGAAACATGATAACTTCACACCAACTTAAAAAGCACATACATAAGATATTTCATCCTACGTATCCTATGTCATTTTGGGTGCAGATGATACCCATTTGTTTTAAAAGAAAAGTTAGTTTCTTGATTTAACATCTGAATCTTTTAAAAACAATATCTTGTTTCAGTATCTTGCTTGAGAAGATATTATGTCTTATGTACAAGATACAAAACTGCACAAAAGAAATAAAAGAGAGACTTGAACCAAATATGCTAGCTGCTATACACAAAATATGGCTGTTTACTTTCTTGGTATCATCTTGTGTGCACAAGATATGGATCTTGAGCGGAGAATGGAGTTGCATGGTTTTAATATCTTAGTTTTAAGCACAAAAACATCTTGTTTAGTTAATATTTTGTTCCTTAAAAGGATTGGATCTTGAGTTGGGGCTAGAGGGTACTGTTAGCTACATGGGAGGAGATAAATTGTGCTTGTAGGATATTGATATTCTGGAAACAAGATGATCACTACTGCATCAAAATTTCATCCCTCATGTGTAATGTATAATCTTATACACATCAGGTCATCTTGCAAGCCCAAATGTAGAATTTTTAGTTGGAGATAGAAGTTATGTTTTCCTTAGGAAAACAAATTGTGCTTGCAGATCTTCTGGCAACAAGTCGATCACTTGTGCACTAAAAAAGCAGATTTCTATTTGCAAGATGTTTTTTTTTTACACTCCAAATGCGGTCTTGCATGCGTATGATTTGGGAATATCTTGTCAGAAAGAGCCATACCTTGCATGCGTTTGTTAACATGTTGTTTCTAAGATCATCTCTGGTTCTAGAGAAGGACGCAGGATTTAAGCTACGTGAGGCAGAGATTTTTTTTAATTTCATGACTTGTATGCTTGTATTTACCCTTGTCAGACAGGATTGTATCTTGTGCCAACAGGATAGTAAAGGTTCAGGACTTCAGGAGCTCTGTCTGTAAATCAGCCCCGACCTTTCTCTCCATGGTCAAACATTTCCTGAACTGACATTTAAACACTACATTTCTTGTATTTTTATGGTCTGTTCTGTCAGAAGTCGCTGCTTTTCACTGGTTTTTACAGATCACACATTAACGTTTTCTTCCAGGCTCAATCCAACACTATGCAACTTTGTACATTTGCGTAGCGAGAATTTTATCTGATACACTGGTGCTAATAATTATTTCAAATGTTATATTTTTGTGTGAATGTTTTTTATTATGACATAGAGTGAGGAATTTGTTATTTGTGTAAATATATGCTTAAATGATTCAGGACTGGCTGATTTTACCAGAGAAGCTCCATCATGCAAACAGCCGCGTTAAGTTCTATCACAATCAATCAACGGAAACCTCCAGGTTAAATATATATAAATATCTATGATAACGTCTGTGGTATGTTATTATTATAATATGCTTGCTTGTATACACAGCTCAGTGTTGCTGCCTCATAGCGATGCCAATATTTCGTTTGTGTTTTATTGATTTTTTGTGGCTTTTCACAAATTAATTCAACCTAACTGATTTCTTTAAGTTTTTTTTTTTTTTTTTTTTTGACCCTTTTTACCAATCAGGACATGTTTTAAAGTGGGCGTCTGCTGCCTCACCAATCATTTTACTGAACTTATCCCGAGATAAGCTCGGACACGTTGCTACTGTAGTTGAATTAGTGTTTTGTGCCTTAATATAAAGTGCAGTCTAATCACAGCTCCGACGAGGGCGCCCACCTTTTTATTTCACCAAAATTTTTCTTGTTCACCGTCTCCTCATGTCGGTACCAACGCAGGGCGATTTTAAGGATCAGGTCCTAAACTGAATGATTCACAGCAGAGCTTTAGTTTTTATTTAGATCATTCTCTTGCAGGTAAACAGACGAATCCTTAAATCTCCAGAGTTTCTGTTTATCTGTGAAGGATCATCTTGAATGTCAGACTCACTGATTTGTTTCCTGTTTTCTTTTTAACGTTATTTCCTCCCTCCATCCAGACGGCTGCTCTTCAGGTCGTGCAGCACACTCACTCACTCACACTCACGATGTATAAACAGTATTTTAAGTTATAATAATGTACCAGTTATTTGTATTGTAACCCTGTTGTCTTAGGCGGTGGTGAGCGTGCTGCACAGCCTGCAGAGGCGTCTGCAGTGTTTTTATTCTGACGTCGTGTTTGCAGCCCTGTGAGGACCTGAACGATGACCCTGTTTGTTCACATGTGCCTGTAAATCCAAACTTAACATTTGAATAATAAAAAATTATTACAGGAAGACGTGAGTGATGTATGTTTATGCTGGTCTGACTTTAAATCATTCAGAATTCTTCCTTAAAGGTAAAAAATGTGCAAAAAATACACTGACATGTCTACATTTATTCAAAATGACTAAACTGGTTATTTATGGTTGATTATCTCAAAGGTTTCCATCAGTTTTCAAAGCCAGAGAAATCTTTTATCTTTAGAGCCGGAACAGGACATTTCTCATGACGGCTGCAATGACAGTGCAGTGGAAACAGCGGCTATCAAGTCATTAAGATGGTAAAATGCTATTCTGTTGCTGTACTTCGTTCATGCTCTGCTCACTGTGATGGACCACAATTATTCTGACATCTGCAGAGATTAAAATCTGTTTAAACCCACTTGTAAAATTTTTAGTGTTTAAAAAATTCACCAAAGTTTTACCTCAAATTTGTGCTTGGCTATGGACAAAATCTAAGAATGTTAGAGAGCGCTTTTGTCTACATTTGAGTTCTGATTTCTTTAAATTTGATTAATTTTTTACTCATTAGCAATTGAATAGGCCAAATCACAGGTGTCAAACTCAAGGCCCGGGGACCAAATCCAGCCCACAAGATGATCTGATATTTCTGTTCTAACTGGTCCATCAGTCTGAGGTCTGCAGATTTCCTCCAGTATAAAAATGTGAACTTATCCTGTTGATCTAAGATATCCTTGTTAAGTCACAAAATCTGAAAAAGTAAGGAGTAAAAATAAGAGGTCAGGAATGTGGGAAAAAGAAATTAATTTGGGTTTGAATTTCACATTTTCAATTTAGCATCTCACAATTAGGACTCATACTTATGATTTTGAGTTTTAATTTCATACTTTGAGCATTTCAACTCATAATTTTGACATCTCATATAATATTTTGAGCTTTAAGATTCATAATTCTAAATTTTAAGGGATCTTTTGATCTTTACAACCAGTTATTTGGATTTTATCTCATATTTTTAACTCCAAACTTTGACTTAATAATCCCATAGTTCGACCTTTTAGACTCACAATTTAACATTTTGAATCATATTTTGACTTTTAATTTCATGATTACAAATTTTATTTCATATTTTGACCTGTTAAACTAATGATTTTGACTTCTTTCTAATATTCGCCATTAAAAAAAGCATTTTTAAATTTCATCTTTTGACCTTTTTGAGTAAATAAATGTACTTCTCTCAGATTGTGAGCCTTTAAACTGATCTATTTAACTTTTTAAATGTCAAAATCATTTATCTTCAGTGCCATTGTTTTTTTTTTTTTTTCTTCATATTTTATTACTGGTGAAATGAGGCTAACAGTTTATGGTTAAAAAGGGGACCCTGTTAGGCCCTCAGGTTACTCCTGAATCCAGAATCTGGCCCCTGCTGTGATTGAGTTTTGACACTCCTGGGCTAAATAAAGAAATAGTACATAAATAGTATTTTACTGAATTTTTATCAATTAAGCATGGTTATATGCAAAAAAGACCTAAATATGGTCAAGCACTTAAACATTGATGAATGCCAGGTGCTCTAAGCTGGAAGCAAATTCACATTTCTCCCCAAAGTGTGGAGAAATGCTCTTTTTTGCCCGTATAAGGACATGAGACTGCAGGACAGTGTGCAAACAGGAGTGAGAGAAGAAGCAAGAAATCAGTAATGTTTATTTGAAATATACACTTTTTCTACAACCTGAAACTTTAAATGATGGAACATCTTTCTAACACATTTCTATCTGCTGATGCACACATTAGTGTGAAGATATTTTTTTATTTTAAATGTGTAACAATAAAACTCCTACACATGCTACATTTATTTTCATAATTTCAATTTTTGCTAAGATCAGACTGCATGTTTAAATTAATATTTCATTCATTTATTATTTAATTATATTAAAGTGTTAAATTGATAAAAAAAAACAGTAAAACAGAAAATAAAGTGTAGAGTTTAAGAAATAAATGGTGTTTTTAGCTAAGAAAAAATCTCAGAGAAGTGAATGTCAGAATCTTAAAAGTTAAGTACAGAAGAGAAAACTTCAGCTGTTTAGGAACATGTCATGAATCTGATGGAGGTTTCTCTTCTGAAAGTTCTCAAAAGAAAACTTAAAATATAAAAGAATTAGGCTCTTTGACTATAAATGAGATTATCTAATTAACCAGCTGAACATTAAACTGTGTTTAAGAAGACTTGAAAGTAGAGATTTAGACCATAAACGAAAATGTCCACTGAGGGAATAAATTCACTGATAAGCAGGAATATTTCACCACTGGCTTCTTTGACAGTCATGTCGCCCCCTGCTGGACTATAAAATGAATGCAGGCCTTGTAAACCGTATGCACACACAACTCATCAGAAGAAAACACAAGACTGTTCATACTTCATAAAATGTAACGCTGGTTATTTAATTTCTTATTCTTTCAGAGGGAGCTATCATATTACCCCATCAAACAGTACATCAAACACAATTCACAAGGATTAAATACAATGATTACACATAAACTTAATGGTCAACAAAAATAAAACAAACAGCTGATTAACCAGTGTAGCATGAGAATGAATGATTACATGATATTGTTCATACCGTGGGTTAATTCATCATTCAGCAGATTAATTTTGGAAAAACATTTAAGAAAAGGAAAACTAAGAAAAAAGTTGATTCTTTTCATAGAGATGGACTGACGATTAAGTGGTAGAAATGTAAATAAGGGTTTTAAATTTACAAGACAATAATGCAAACAGAAAAAAAATCTATTCTTATGTCAAAGTGTTCTGAAAGTTTAAAGATTTAAACAGTTTCTATTTAACAGTTCCAGCACTAGTGTGGTTAAATGTTTATCATCAAACATTAAAGTGGAATTTCCTTTTTGTTTTTCTTCTTTTTTTTTGGAATAAAGAATCTATAAGTTACATTTTGATTCGTTCTCATAGATTATCTTTATGCTTTGGCTTCTTGATATCACCAGTCCAGTCCCCTATGATCCAAGAAAGACTGAATAAACCTTTTAAAGCAGATGTCAGAGGATGCAGTTCAGATCAGTCAGTAGATTTAATGAGGAGGAAGGAGGAAGGCCAGCTGGGGGCCAAATAAAGGCAGATAAGAAACTCAACTCCTCCGTTCTTTTCTTTTTCCCTCATTTCCATGGGGGAGTACAGGGAGGTAGAGCACCAGCTTCACCCCACAGGGACGAGTACTAGCCCAGACCAGGGCACCTCACCTCACCTCATCTCTGCCTCTCCTGTCCTCTTTCTTAGCACTTCCCTCCTGTATCTGTATTTTGTCTTTGCAGTCCTTTTTCATATGTAATGCTGGCACCAAGAGTAGTGTCTTTCATGGTGGCAATTATGAGCCATGTGCTAGGGTAGGCAGTACTGGCATTGTCACCCCCTGGAGCTGGCATGTACAGAGCTTGGGTCTGTTAAAGGTGGTGGTTTGTGGTGGTTGGCCATGTGGCAGGAGAGGTAAATAAAGAATATGTCCATGTTGGCATGGTGTATGGGGGTGGCTCTGGGATGCTGGAGATCACTGTTCAGCCTTCTGGAGGTGTCGTCAGGCTAACTGCACAAAATGCTACCAAAGGAAGGTTCCCACATGGCATCCCTGTTGAAGAGCTGTCTTGTTGCTGCCCACCACTCTGAATAGTTATTTGTAAGGGCCAAAATGAGGGTAATAACTGAGTTTAGGGATCTTCTCTCTGAGTACTTATCCTTTGGATAGGGTATCTTGTATCTAAGTTGTCAGTAGTTGCCTTTTAGATACCGTGTCCGTGTGGGAATAAATCATATCCAGTGGTACTGTGGCAGATTTAAAGCTTGTCTTGGTTTGATTGTTCTTTAATTGATTACACGAGTGGTCAAGAAGTAAACTAAAGAAACTTTTTGAAGGAAATGTGGAAAAGTCGCTAAGACACTTTACGGTTTCCACTTTGGAGCAAGCTTTGGATAACTATGACCTGGACAAAAGAGAACATACACAGACGCAGCGGTCAAGAAGATTCATATCCTGTTGCTCAATTTCCTTAAGTTTCCACTTTAAACCTTGTGAAAAGCTCAACTCGAGTCTCCCAGCCTGGTTTGGTTTCAGATTTCTCTCTTTCAATTAGCATGGTGATGTACTCTGAAGTGGAGAGAAGATCTGACCTCAGATCAATCTCTCTGAGTCTATTCAGGCATTGGACGGATCTCTCTATTGTTTTCACAAAACGTTCTGCTGGTTCATATGAATCAGAATTGCTAAATAAGTGTAACTTCTTTGCCACCTTTTTGATGTTAAGTTTTTTCTAACTTTCCTAAACTCCCATTGGAACTTCTGGTTAACATGATCATTCCAGGAACACTCACACACTTGACAGATCCCGTCTGATCCCATTACAGCACAGTGTTTTTTTTCAGCATCATCTGATCTTTCACAGGGATAGTGGCAGGTAAAACCACAGACCTGACAGTTGGTGGCAAACCTTCCAGAGCAAGAAATATCTACCTTGACATACTGTGGGGTGGTGACTTCAAATTCAAACTGCCTATTTTTATCAAGCTCTTCCTCATACTGCATTACCTCTTTGCCCATCTCAAGCAAGGCTAACTAAAATTTCATACGCTCCTGCAACCGTTCAACCACATTTTCAAGTTGCTTTCTTTCTCTGAGGACCTCTGCTGAGTACTGGTTAACTTCTGAGGTCCCTGGTAAGGTTTTAATGGGACTGCTGATTTGATTGGCTGGTCCAACACCCACATCGGTCACTGCTCTGCACCTGAACATGTACTCTGTGTTTGGACTCAGATCAGCCACTGTGATTTCTCCAGATTTCTCTGCTGTCTGTTGTTTCCATCCTTCCTCTCCACTGACACAGTACTCAACAGAGTAGGAGGTGATGTTCTCTGATCCAAACTCTGGTGGATCAAACTTCAGTGTCACACTGTTGTGGTTCACATCACTATCTGTGAATGTTTCAGGCTTTGACGGCGGCTCAAAGTCCTCAGTGACAGGAAAGCCGTCTTTATAAATGTAGATGCTTGAACCTTTCTGTGTCTGATTTGTTATTCCGACTGTCAGGAACTTCACATTCTCATTCTCCTGGTTGGCCTCTGCAAAGTCACTGAAGAGCTTTGCTTTTGTCCTCAGTGAATCTACCACTTGTTTTGAAGAGTACCACTGTTCCCTCTCTACATCATGAGTACAAGGACCTCCAGGGTTTTCTGATTCTGATTTTTGTCTTAAGTAGTTTGATAAAACTGAGAGGAACGGTTCATCCACTCCCAAAGAGGTGAAAACAAAACAGACACAGTGGTCTGAGCTAAAAATTTCCTCGTCAACCTTTTGGGCAGAAACAACGGTTGTGTTTTTCATCATGCTTGTAAAACGTTTTAAAATGATTATTTCTTTGTTTTTACAGTTCATCCACTCATTCAGCTTGTCACTGTTAAATGGAGAAGAATGTATCTTCTTCAGGATCTCTGCAAGCCCAGCCTCCTCTTCTCCTCCTCCTCGGATTGATGGAAGTTTCTTTGCCAGTGCTTGCTGGAACTCCAGTTTGAACTCAGAGCACATCTCTTTAAATGTTTTAATCTTTTTTCCAATCTGTGGGAACTTCTGTGCCGTGGTGGTTCTCAGAGCATCATTACACCTCATTTCCAGCTCAATGAAGTCCTCCAGAACTTTCTGTGATTCTTGCACCAAACTAACACTAATCTCACGAACCAGTTTAGCAGCAGAAGAATCTAAAGTTGTCAGTGGCAGCAGCCACACCTTCATTGGTACTGAGTTCTCTCCATTGGCTCCCAGCAGAGAAGGCAGACTTTGGTAGACCTGTATGGCATCCTCAAAGGATGTGGGCAAACAGCAGACAATATTTATTAAAGTTTTACTGAGATGAAAAGAGTGTTGAATCTGAATTTCAAAACTACAGTACCAGGGATGAGTGAGTCTTTCTGGCAGTCATACAACATCCCGAGGCTGAAAGGCCGACCGAGAGCCGCCACCTCCATTGCCACGTTAGCTTCAGAGTCCATTGGTGGATCTGAAATTGGCCAAGTAGACAAAATGTGAGGCTAGTTGGTTTATCTTTTGTCCTTTCATAATCCAATGTTATCCAGAAAAAAAATTGAATGACATGTTAACATGGTTTCAAGTCCCCACGGGATAAAGACAGAAGAAGCTACTCATATCACTGCTGTCATATTCTTCACAAATATAACTGAGAACTACAAAAAATTCAAATACGCCTGCTTTACATATAAAATTTTAAATGAACTTGCACCGCCACCACTGAAGGAATATGCCAAACAAAAAACTGGTACAACCACAAGAACCACCACCAGGGAGACTGCGAGGTCCCCCACAGACGAACTAGTTTTGGTCAATCTGTGTTGTCAGTGAGGGGTGCTAACACCTGGAACTCCATACCACCTACTATAAGAGAATGCACCATTTTCACCACCTTTAAATCTCATCTCAAAAACTGGCTTATAACCAACCAAATCTGTTCTAACAGCTAAGTACACTCAAAAAAATAATTTTTCCACGTAAAATGTTTAATTTTGTTAAATAGCAAAACTTTTATTTTAATTTTAGTCATTAAACTTGGACTACAGTGATGTAATGATTTTAAGTTGAGCCAACTTAAAAGATATACTTAACATTAACTAGAGATATATAAGTTGGCCTAAATTAATTTCTTTATGTTAGACCAACTCAAAAAAGATGTGTAACATCAACATATAGCATGTTGATCTTAATTAATATTTTATGAAAACTTCTTCCACTTAAAATGTTTATGTTAAAAGCAAAAATTTTAATTAAACCCAAAACATAGATCAAAGACCAAACTGCAATTCCCAAATGCATCAAAATACATTCTAAAGTCACTTCACCTGTAATATAAAAACAGAGTCAGAGCTGCAATGAATACAAAATATTTATTAAAAGTTCTTAGTTTTACATTACATGTTTAAGCTTTTCAAACATGAGTTTTAACTGCTTATAAAATACTTTCTATGCATAACAAACTTGTTTTGGTGTTGAAGGTAGCATCAACCTACATTTTTAAAATTAATCTCACTAGACTAAAATAAAAGAAAGCCAAGTATTTTCAAAAGTGACATTATAGTGGGCTTTAAGGCCCAATCTGAAATCTACATCAAACAATGTAATGCTGTTTAAACAGAGTTACTCTATTGGTGCAAGGAACTACAGTCACGTATTTATTGTCAGGAGAACTATAGATGAATTTAAAAAACACCATGAGTGAGGTACAAAAAAGGAAATCTGAATTATTACTGTAACTTAATTAAAGTTCGACCAGCCACATATTCAACTGTTGCATTGTGTTTTAATGGACATTTTTAATTTTAGTGAGGAAAATTCTCACCTACAGTACATCAGCTGTCGCTTTTTCAAAATATTTGGTACAGAAAAACAAATGGAGCCTGTGAGTGGCAGCTGGCTGACTTTGATAACTGTCAGTAGTTAAGAGTAATATCAACCACAAATCTGAATCGACATGGTAAAAAATAAAGGAACTACTGCTTAAGATATAAGTAATTGTTGTAAAAGCACAATAACCAACGACATACACAGAAGTCCAAATATTTGGATATGAATCACGCAGAGTCCTTAGAGTCCATTGATAGTCTTAAGAGGGAGGATACATGAGAACTGACTAGGCTGTTCTTCCTGGATGTTCCACCTTTTTTGGCTGATGAAGTTTGTTGTCTTGGTGCCTGCCACAGGTGGGGCTGATTCACACTAAAAACCTGAAATCACATGAAAAGAAATAAATGATATATCATTTCAAAATATGTTGTTATTCATTACTCATTCATTAAGTTCTAGAAGCTTAAGGAGAAGGCTTCAAGCCATGCTGCAACGTTTGGATGTGGAGGCACAAGCACCTGACCCTTGATGCTCAGCATCCCAAGAGCTGCTTGGAGCAAATCACCTGAAAAAGTAATCATATTCTTTACTTTAAACACAGACAAATATATAGATTATCGATACATGGCTTACAAAAAGTTTCAATTATTGCAATGCTTTTCAACATTTTGAAATCAAAGGATTCTTAACTCAAACCTTCAGTCTTGGACAGTCAGGAGGCCTCGGTGTCAGCAACTGATGACAATGACTATGACAAAGATGGAGAATAGCATAACAATCAAAATTTACGAGTCACTGCTCTGAGCTTTACTGGTGGGGTAAATTAATAATAAAAAAAAATTATAAAATTTAAACATATTGTAATTCAAACTTAATCTGAAGAATTTAAATAAAATGCATAATGTGAATGACAGTAGATAGCTTTTAATTGTATTGAATTAGCTTCTCTATTTTAGAGGATTATAAAAACCATCTGAAACATAGCTGTGCTCTGAGGAGCCTCAGACAGAGGGGAGATGATGGCAGGGAGATCCTCCTCTCTGATGAACTGCGGGCCAGATTTGGTTTTCACCGTGGTTCTTGCTAGATGATTTCAGTGGGACTGTTTAAACTCTGGTAGGATAGGCAAGCCTGCTAGCCAAGCTAGCTCTTCATGATAACATGTACCTGAGGGAGTGATAAAGTATTATTGTAAAGTTATACAGATTTTACTCCATCTATCAGCAATAATCCCTCCTCTGTGGCTGTACTATCAACAACAGGATATAATATATATTTTTTACAAACCAGCTCAGTCAGCAGGATGTAGCAGGGCAAACAAACTGAGCTTAATTTCACTAACCAAACAGTTAAACAATCATTGAGGTCATGGTAAAAAATGTTATCCTACAGGAAAATTAAAACATAGCTAAATACAGACACAAAACATTAAATGACTTTTGAATGTATTACCTTAAAATCATATTTATTTGATCCCTGTTCCATCAGCTGAGTCTCTTACTGCTTGTCCTACTGGGTACCTGTAGCTTAATAGGGATGTAACGATATCAAAATCTCACAGTACGATATTGTCACGGTATTAAGGCCACGGTACAGTATTATTGCAGTATTGTCAAAAAAAAGATGACTTGGAAAAAATATCATAATATGGAAAATTGAGTGCCAGGAATGTTAAGGATGAAACACACTAACTGTAATTGAACACAAACAATGGTCTGGCAGTGTCTGCAAACAGTTTTTTGCATGTCCGTCCTGCTTACTCCTCGATCGTTTTTGTTGACCGCAAAACCAAAATGCGTCGATACTTCTGATTTAAACTTCGCAGAAGGTTCCTCGAGTTTAATTTTTCGGCTCTGCTCCCCCTCCATGCTTTCTGCCATGTCTTCCTATACTGCACAGGGGATCATGGGAGATGTGGTTTGCTTCTCAGACCGGACCACTCAATAGTGCTAGAAAAAACTACACAAGCGGGAGTACTCCAAGTTCTTCTTCTCCTTTTTATTTCTGGCAGTGTAGATGCTGCAAGGCGTATTACTGCCCTGCGAGTTCTTGTTCGATACCGTCACGTGCCACGGTATTATTGCGAGAATTTTGAAACGGCGATACCGTGATATTTACAATATTGTTACATCCCTATAGCTTAATGACACAAATACAGACAGAAAACAGTTTAGAACTTTTATTTCTATGTTTTCAGTCACTTGACATGTAAATAATATCAAACATCTATCACTAGTTATTCATTTCATGGACAGGACCCCTTCACTTACAACAGAGCTCATTTGCTATCAAACTAACGTGTTTTTGCCAACTGAGAAGAAATATCAGTGACATTACACGTTAATGCCAAGGAATTTAACACCAGCTGAATTGAAAAGTGTTAAGAACTAGGTCAAACACAGTCTTACGTTGAAACTGACAGTATTATTTTAATGTTGCCTGATAAATCAATCAAAAATCCGAAATCAAAGTTTCATTGCACCTCAAAAAAAAGTAAAAACAAACAAACAAACAAAAAAAAAACCCCACAAACAAATGCACCCAGGAAAAAAAAAAATCATATTTAGAGCTGTCTCTTACCTCTTTCAGCTCAAGGATAGTCAGATAGTCCGCCAAAATGTGAAGATATGAAGGTGAACTACAATGGAGCAGCTGTGCGCCTGTGCAGTTGTCATCTATTCAAACGTTTTCTTCTTTGGCAGTGATGGATTTCTGTTCCGCACTACAGCCACCAACTGGTTTTTAGAAGTATTGCAGCCCTCTTTGAGGTAACTTAAATGCTTTACGTAAACCAAACACATAAATGTAGTTAAAAGGGAACAAGTGACAAATTTGCATTGACTTTAATAAAAAATAATATTTAAACCTAACAAAAGCATATATTTTAAGTTACCTGATAATAACAAATATTATTAAGATGAACAATTCCTCTACTTCATTTTTTTGAGTGTATCTCTCCTCAATACATTAAGCAGTGAGTAACATAACACAGTGGTGCATTCCTAAATTAATTTTGTCTCTGTTTTTACTGTAATTATTGCTAGGGGGGCTTAGGAACATTTTGGGGTGGCTTCAGCCCCCCAAAACGGCCTAATGACGTCCCTGTTAGCAACATTGACCTGTTGCTAGCTGATAAACCTTTAAAACAACACACTGCCCAGTACTACAGGTATTAAAAGACTGTTGCTACACACCACATGCAACTGAAGGGTAGTGCTGTGTCTACAATGTCTAAAAATGCTCTGAAAAACAGAAACAGGTTCTGAAAACAGGTCAAAATCACAGCTTTTGCTACACTTAGTCCTTTGTGCCACCATGTTGTGTCATCGAGGTCAGGGTCCTCTGTAAAAGAATGAGTTCATGATCTACAAATATGACCTCGGGAGACGCTCCATTTGCTACTTCTGTGATTGAAGTCGGAATACAAGTTACAATGACAAAAGGAACACAGCATTGATTAGAATAAGCATCACAACTCCAGTAGCTATGCACTTTTTAGATTATTGTCACTTCTTCATAGATAGTTCATCATTTACCTTTTATACGTCGTGTAGTCAGCTGTGCTAACTCCTACGTTTTCATCCAGCCACAGAGGGTACTTCAATGAGCCTCTTTGGTGAGTTAAATTTATCAGCGTCACAAACTCCACCTCCCTCGATCTGTGCTTGGCTCTTAGTGCCAGTGTGTGTGCATTGGAGGCTTGTTTCAAAGACTGTCATGCAGCCGAGTCTATCCATGCATCTGTCGTGTGTCTTTGTGCAGACACGTTTGGCTTCATGCCATTCACACAGCGACACAAACACTAACACCACTCACAGACAGGCAAACACAAGCTAACGTCGGTGATGTGGACCTGAGGCTTCTTTCTGCAGAGGAGAAGAGGATTCAACACAGAGCTGAACTTTTCACCTGCTCCTCTCGGACCATGGCACATGTGTCAGTGCTGTTTATGAATACCCGCTCTCTCTCTGTCCTCTCTCCTCAGCGAGCTACAGACTGTTAAATTATCATTTTATTTAAATTCCACTTCTAAATTTTATCATGATGATACACCCTTATGTATCATCAAGAAACATCAGATGAGCTCATTTTCAAAACCTTTGATACGTGCCACGTTGCAGGAAATATTATAGATTTACTGTATATTGATGATTGACCAATCAAAAACTCATAAAATCTTTAACATCTTAATAACTGTTCTGAGTATAAATTATCTTAATAACTGAGGAACAGGCAGACAGGAGCCAGGAATAGAAAACTTCAGGAATAGAGGGAATAGAGTTAAAGGAGACATATTATACCCTTTTAAGACAAGCTTAAATTGGTCTCAGAGGTTCCCAAAACATGCCTATGAAGTTTGTTGCTGAAAAAACACTACAGTATAGGATTTTTATACGTTTAAAACCCCCTCTATTTGAGCCCTTCTCAGAACGAGCCGTTTCTGTGTCTGTGGCTTTAAATGGTAATTAGCTGTCTGACTCCGCCCCTGACCACACCCCTCTCAGGAAATGGATGCAGTACTCCTGTTACCACAGACACTTTTACCCAAAGGTTAGAACTTGACTGGGATTTGAACCATCAACCTCCCAGACTGTAGTCAGCAGGATAACCCACTGAGCTATCCAGCATCTCAGCTGTTCATCGAGAGGATCAGTAGAGGAGGGCGGAACTTTCCTCCAAGTGGGGGAGGGCCAACCAAACCTGGGGGTGGATGCTTACGCTCCTGATGAGGTCACCAGGAGCTAAATCTGAGAACAGCTTGTTTCAGCACACATTTTCTGAAAGGTGGAGAAAGAGAGGGGGAGAGGGAATGGATTTTTCTGGTATTTGAGGGGATTGTGGACAGGCCAGGGGCACATATTTGTGTTAGAAAAGCCTGAAAAAGTGATTTTTGCATAATATATCTCCTTTAAAAAGACCAGCTGAAGAGAGTAAAGCTGTAAAATTCTCTGTTTTTATCATTTAATTTATCACAGTAATGAGAGTTAAATCAGCTGATTTACATCTTTCCCACATGTAAACCTAATTTAACACATTCAAATAATCTATTATTTAAATAAACTAGTGCTGTCAAATGATTACAGTTTTTAATTAGATTAATCACTGGGTTGCTGTGGATTAATTATTGATTAATCATGATTAAATATAATTCATTTTGAGTCTATATTAATCGCGTTTCATTTTGCAAGCTTGGCAATGTGTTAGCTAAAGAGCTATAAGTATCCTCGACAAATGTATGCTTCGCGTTAATGTGGTATTTTAAGCTCGAAGTGCTTTTGGTGAAAAGAAAACTCCTTCCCGTGAATGTGCAAAATACTTTATGTCAGTCATAGAGGTAGGCGATAAACCGGTATTAATACCGTCGCCGGTAATTTTTTTACCACGGAATAGATTTCATTTGGCTAAAATGATCTACAATGAGACCAGGAAAGAGTTGGATAACAAAAGGATTTAAGCCTTGATCTTTCTAACAGTGTGATTTCTCTCTAATATGCTGTTTAACTTGTGCTGGTAGAAGTCCTTTAGGAGACTTGACTCTAATTAGGTTGATGAAGCATGAGAACAGAGCATGTGTTTTGTCTCATCCATCATTAAGCTTCCTACCTTTTTATATGAAACTACAAACTTTGTTAATGTCTGCTTTCACCTAAGGACAAATGCTTGTAAGTTAGAATCACAGTTTACTTTTACATTTCAAGGATTGTAAATCCTTGAAATGTAAACCTTGATTTAAAAAAACAGGATTTCCAGACATCAAAATTGTGGCTAGCTAAAACTGAGAGTAGCTTGTGAATGAATGAATGGTGAAATTCATGACTTGAACAGTGATTGTTAATCATTATAATTATAGCCACTTGTAATGATATTTGGGGTTGGAGAGGTGATGCCATGGCACTGCCATGTGGACGTAGCATATGCGTCAGATGTCACCCACGGTTGATGAAGTAATAATAATAAAATTAATAGTAATAATAATAATAACTTTATTACTAGGGGCTCAGGGAAGTCGAATGTCTGCTCAGGAGTTTTAAAAATTAGAGGGACCATTGCCTGCCATCACTTCACTGCGTTGCCCCCACCCCACTGCATGTGTGTGTGTGTGTGTGTGTGTGTGTGGGGTCAAATTCTGGACCTCACTAATTTTGAAACCCTGGCTACAGCCCTGTGTGGGGCATGCTGGTAGTCCAGTGGTTAAGGCATGCACCATGCACGCAGGCGGCCCGGGCTCAAATCCGGCTCGTGGCACCATTTCCCACATGTCTCTCCTCGCTCTCTTCCCTGTTTCAGAGTCTATCCACTGTCCTCCTCTATCTAATAAAGGCATGAAAAGGCCTGAATATAAATCTTAAAAAAAACAAAAAAACCTTACGTAAAAAGTCTGATGAGCCATAACTTTTCCTTGCATTCAAGGGTAGCAGCTGGGGTGGCAAGAGGTTTTTTGTGGGGTGGCAACTGCCACCCCTTGTCACCCTGGTAGATCAGCCTCTGGGTACCATCATTTTAGTCCAGGCCAGTTTCATGAGTTTGTTTTTAAAATGATTCTGTTGAAATACAAATCAAAAGCAATGTCTGACTTTCATCAGTTAATTCTAAGTAAATGTTTTCATGATTACTTTTGACAGTTTACAGTAATTTCAGTGACCACTGTGGGGTTTTTTTCTTAGAGGGTACAAACAATGTTTTCTGTGTGTGCATTGTCAGTGAGAGAGACGCCCTAAGATGTTTCTATAGGGCAGTACTGACAGGAAGACGACTGATTTCCCAGAAATGTTCAACCTGCCCAGACCTGTTTCACACATGAAAATAAAACTAATTCAGCATCATGACAAGACAATGCAAGCACAAAAATAAAAACCTAACTAAGATGATTCTGATGGACATGAAAATGAAACAAGTACAAAAACCTAAGATGATTCTGAATAATTTTTCTATGTTGAACCTGTCAATTACCAACAAAGGGGCACTATAATGTAAAAAGATCTTTCTAAACAGGGTTTTCGTTCATGTCTACAGGATGTTGTAACTGCACACAGCTGCATAAATGCACCTGTTTACCACAGAGCTTGTTTCACAGATTTGCAGGTCTGTGAAACATAGTTAATGAACCACAATGATGTTGGTATCACACCAGAATGAAAAAGATTAAGCTAGAGTTAACTGCACAAGATCTGCCATTTTCATATGCAGTGTTCATTCTTAAGTCTGTTGACCTTGCTGGATTCTGCTCCTCACATCTCTGTAAATCTTTTTGGGGTGATGATTTGCCAAAAGCCTTCTTATATCTCTGGTGTTTTCCATCAAGTGTGTCACCGCAGCCTGGCAGTGTCTGTATATTGTTTTTGTTTGGCCCTCACCTTTTCTCTGTTTTGATTACTTGACACCTGGACAGCTGATATTGGATTCCATGGATTTTAACAACTTAGAAAGAGCATTCCTGCATGTTAATTCCTTGATTGTAATATACAGTACATTGTTTAGCAATTTTATTGTATGCTGAATCTATTTGGCATGGTGCATAGATTCAGCTGTGAGCTTTGCATTTATAATTGGGTAACTATGTACTTCATCATGTGACTACAAACATTACCTATTGTGAGTCGTTAAAGGAAGCAGCCTGGCAGCCATTTTGAACCTTCCCTGATGGTTTGTATGACTGAAATAGGGTTGAAACAATTCCTTGAATAATTTGAGTGACTCTGTTCAGAAAATTTCTTGAGGCTTCGCTGAAACTTAGTGGAGGAAATGTCATGGCTTGGGCTTGCATGGCTTCTTCTGGGACAGGCTCAATCTTAATCTTCATTGATGATGTAACATGATAGCAGCAGCAAAATTAACTTAGAAGTCTGCAGAAACATTCTGTCTGCCAGTTTATAGAAAGATGAAACCAAACTGGTGAGGAGTTCATCATGCAGCAAGATAATGAACCAAAACACACGCAAAACAACACAGGAGTTTTGAATTTAATTACTGAAATAAATGCCACTTTTATGTCAGTGTTGGACTATGGAGATGTTTTGTACATGCATGCTTCGTCTCAGAGCTTACATGCTATAGACACTGTGTATCATGTATCATGGAGCTCTGAGGAGCTGCTTTCTCTTTCAGTGTGCTGTTGTTTGACATTTTGCTTGTATGTTTACTCTTTTTTTTCTGTAACTTTGACTGTGCTGCTGCTGTCTTGGCCAGGACACTCTTGAAAAAGGGATTTTTAATCTCAATGAGGTTGATCTCCTGGTTAAATAGAATAGAATAAAATAAAATAAAATCAACGTTTTGATGATACTCAAATTTATTAAGGTGCACCTGTACACTACATCTGAACTTACACAAAGCTGGTGCAAACCATGACTAACTGATCACCAGTCAGTCACAATGCTGACATGAAAAGAGAAACAACTGGTCACACTCACATCTACAGGCAATTTAGTCCCCAAGTAAACGACAATGTCTTTAGACTGTGGGAGAACACTGGAGTATGAGAGAGCCAACATATTCACAGTGAGAATGTGCAAACTCTGAACAGAAAGAACCTGTCTGACTGAGAATCTTCTAACATACTTATCAAGGACACATCTGAGAGATAAAGGGTAACACTTTGTCTACAGGGAAAGCTAAAAACACTCCAAGCCAAATATTTCAGATAGGATCTCTCTATCAAAACCTAAACAAATACTTAACAAAACGTCTTGATTGCCTGTTTGTAAAGCCATAGTTTTGTGTCTTAGGTTTTTCCATTAATGTTACTCTGCATACAAACTATCATTAAAACTTCAATTTTTGATTTCCCCGATGATGCTCCAACTCATCCTCCCAGCAGTAATATCCATTCTGTCTAATGATTTAGCTGCAACTAAACCTCAAATAAGAGGCAAGATCATCAGGTTATTGGTCAAAAAGTGTATAAGCTGGCATGAGTGGAGTCATCATGTCAGGATTTGACAATTTAAATGCAGGTGGACCTCCTGTAGTTTGGCAAAGTTTGGGTATAAAAAGGTGAAAACCTGTATTTTAAAATACATTAACTTGGTGCTTGAGTGAAGCACCTCAGTACAGAGTAAACAGGAAAAACACTAGGATCAGTTATAACGGATTTATTTCTACAAATAACCACACATGCAGATGGACAATCTTCAATCATTACACAGTGAATGTAATGGAAATGCTGATTGCCCAACACTGGCACAGGTGTAAATATGCATCTTGTGGGCTTTAGCTTTAATAGTGCCTTGATTACTCAAAAGGCTTTATACACTGCAGGTCACACCTACCAACTCACATCACAGTCATGCACATTGACACAGTATGAAGGGCTTACAGTGTAGAGGGCATCAGTATTAGCTAACCCCATTCACCCACAGTTCACACATTCAACCAACACTGACAGCTACTGAAGCAATATGGGATTATCATGCCAAAGACACTTCAGAATGTGACTGCAGGAGCCGTGGATTGAAATCTTGCACTCTGGTCAGTTTTCAGACACTTAGTCTAGGTAAAGTAGACCAATCCAAATACAGATGAGAGCATCTAGGCAAAACACAGCACACTGCATGGACTCCCATTTGTAAATGTCATTACTACACCATAGTTATGACAGCAAATCATCCCCACAAAGGCGAGAACCTGTTATTTGCATGCTCCTCTCACATTGGACTCTATTGTTATAATAATTATCTCACAATTCCTGTGCGGCCTCATGGTTCTCCCATGGTTCTTCCATGGGGTTGTGGTCTCATCTCCAGTTGCCCAGGGTTTTACTTCACTGTGCTTAGCTTTACAAAAGAGATCCAGAGGTCATGGATGCGTGCCATCAGAGCACAACCGCAGGATGGTCTGAGCAAAATCACAGTACTTATCCACACAACAGTATGCAAGTAAGCGCTACCCTCAGACTTTCCTAGTGTTCTCTTTAACATCCTTCAATAGTTGTATTTTGTTTGTGGGGACACCTAGGGGCTATGTGGAAGGGTATGTCGTATTAGTGTCACTATCCGGAGATTGCATCCAAGAGTGGGCTTTTTGAGGGTAGCAATGCTGTCCGGGCTGTTATTACCATGTGGCAGAGTAAGATGAGGAATATTGTATGTTGGTATGGTGGAGGATGCCCAATGTTCCCTCTAATTTTAAAACTTCTGAGCAGACATTCAACTACCCTGAGCACCTACTTCAACAACTGTGGGCGACATCTGACACCTATGATACATCCACATGGCAGCTCAATTTTAGCTAGCCACAATCTTGATCTCTGGAAATCCCGTTTGGGTTTGTATTTTAAGGGGAGGGGTGTTACCGCCACAGCCGTACCCCCCCTCCCTTTGTGTAACTAATTACTCCTGTGGAGTGTCTGTGCATGTGTGTGTGTGTTTGAGTGGCTTGGGTGCTCCTCTAGACTGTGCCTCCTTTTGTTAGTTATGTTAGTGTTTCGAACTTGGGTTAAGATTGTTTTTCGAGGCACTCATTTTGATGGACAGGGACAGGTAGTAGTTTAGTTAGGCACACACATGTAGGTTTTGTTATATTTGTTAGTCACACTAGGTTTAGAGGTGCTGTTCTTTTGTTATTAGATTTGGGTAGTTAGAGTAGTTAGTTAGGAGTTATGCTCAGTTTGTTTCACCAGTTAGTTTTAAAACACGAGTTTGGATTGTGTTTTATTTGGTTATTCGTTGAACAGCACTCGGCAGTCCTTTCATTTTGCCTCACCTTTGTTAAGCACAATTCTACTTGTGTAATAAATACCTTTAAATTACCAACAACACCTGATTTTAAGTTACTTCCTTTTACCCTCAACGAGCTGGTCATAAGTATTGTCCTTAGAATTCTAAAACTTACTTGAACTTGATTTACAATCCTTTGAAATGTAAAGAAAACTCACAACCACTATACCTTCACTGTCTGTCAATTGTACGATAAATTACAGAGGGATATAACCACTAATGTTACACGATATTTCTATGGGCTGAGATTTGTGCAACTAGAAACTAAATTTGAATAATGATATTGAATTTGAATAGCATGATCTGAATTTGAATGTAATGTTTTGAAACTGAATTTAATGTTTTGAAACTGAATTTATTTGCTTTGAAATTCAATGTTAGCTTTGAAATTGTATTTTAATCACTTGTTTACGTCATCCACTTCCATGAGGAAGAGTAATCGAGCACAGATTCTCAACTGAGCAGGACTGCCGAAAATAGGAGGAGAAGAACTAAGCGGAGCTGGCATCTTTTCCGTGATGTCTCAAGACCAGGGATGCAATAATCAGGTTTGTATTAGCCTTGAAATTATTCATATTTATTCATATTTCTCATTATTTACAGGAAAAAAAACACAATCTAAGTTCTAACATTACTATAGCTATTGGAGCTAGCTACTAATATGGTTCAGCATAGCTTTAGTCAATATGACAGGGATAGCTGGCTTACAGTATTTTCCTCTTTCCACTTACAGTTTCAAAGCAAAAAAAATCAGTTTCAGAACATTAAGTTCAGTTTCAAAACATTAAATTCAAATTCAAATCAAGCCATTCAAATTCAATACCATTTTTCAAATTCAATTTCTAGTGGCACAAATCTCAGCCCATAAATTTCCATGTTTGTTTTGAAATGCAAACTACATGAAAAAGAAACAAAGTGGACATATTAAATGTAAAGGTGTTCTGACTTAAAAGTTGTCAAAGGTTTTTATGAATTTAGAAGGATGTTTGTTAACTTTTTAACGTCTTTGTTGTGCATTTTCTTTTAGTAATGATAGACAGAAAACACATTTTGAGGTCTTGGTCTCTCGATATATAATCTGAGAACACTAACATTTATTCTCTATTATTTGAGTTGGAGTTTTTTCATTGCCGTCATTTCTATTGGTGGTATCTCTCAGTAGTTGCCAATAGAAATTTAGTGAGAGGATTGATTTTAGTTGTGGACACATTCACAGTGATGCTCTCCTTGCTTCTACCAGCTACGCCGCAATCAACTCTGACCCTGACGGCATATTCTGTCTCTGGCTGAAGCCCTGAGATGTCCACCTCCTCTGCTCCCGTCATCACTTGGTTCCACTGGAGATCCTCCTCTGTGTCTGTTTTCTCTGTGTCTGTTTTGGCATACTCCACGATGTAGCTTAAAATGTGGACATCTTGTCCAATCTCAGCAGGTTTCTCCCAGCTGACTGTTATCTCACTTGAGTGTAATTCAGCTTGTGGTTTTCCTGGAGGGCTGCATGGTAAGGTTTTAATGGGACTGCTGATTTGATTGGCTGGTCCAACACCCACATCGGTCACTGCTCTGCACCTGAACATGTACTCTGTGTTTGGACTCAGATCAGCCACTGTGATTTCTCCAGATTTCTCTGCTGTCTGTTGTTTCCATCCTTCCTCTCCACTGACACAGTACTCAACAGAGTAGGAGGTGATGTTCTCTGATCCAAACTCTGGTGGATCAAACTTCAGTGTCACACTGTTGTAGTTCACATCACTATCTGTGAATGTTTCAGGCTTTGACGGCGGCTCAAAGTCCTCAGTGACAGGAAAGCCGTCTTTATAGACGTAGATACATGAACCTTTCTGTGTCTGATTTGTTATTCCGACTGTCAGGAACTTCACGCTCTCGTTCTCCTGGTTGGCCTCTGCAAAGTCACCGAAGAGCTTTGCCTTTTTCCTCATTGAATCTGACACTTCTTTTGAAGAGTACCACTGTTCATTCTCCACAAGATGAGTAAGTGGATCTAGAGGCATGTCTGATTCTGGTGTTTGATGTAGGCAGCTTGATAAAACTGAGAGAAACTGATCAAAGACTCCCAGTGAGGTGAAGACAAAACAGACCACATGTTTTGTTCTCAGACTTTCTCTGTAGAGATGATTCTGAGAAGGTACAGCCTTGGTGTTCTTCATCATGTCTGTTAAAGACATTAATGTGTCGATTTCTCTCTCTTTGCTATCCATCCACTCGTTCAGCTTTTCACTGTTAAAAGGAGAAGAATAAATATGCCTCAGGATCTCTGCGAGCCCAGCCTCCTCTTCTCCTCCTCCTCGGATTGATGGAATTTTCTTTGCCAGTGCTTGTTGGAACTCCAGTTTGAACTCAGAACACACCCCTTTAAATTTTTTAATCTTTTTTTCAATCTGTGGGAACTGCTGTGCTGTGGTGGTTCTCAGAGCATCATTACACCTCATTTCCAGCTCAATGAAGTCCTCCAGGACATTCTGTGATTTCTGGACTAAACTAATACTTAGCTGATGCACACGTTTAGCAGCAGAAGAATCTAAAGTTGTCAGTGGCAGCAGCCACACTTTCATTGGTACTGCGTTCTCTCCATTGGCTCCCAGCAGAGAAGGCAGACTTTGGTAGACCTGTATGGCATCCTCAAAGGATGTGGGCATTTTCTGAAGGGAAAAGTCTCCAAAGAAACTGCAGGAAAATTTCTCAACATTTACCTTATCCATTTCTTCCACTTTCAGTGAAATTCTGGCCCCTACAGCTAGAGAGGGAATGTTCTTGATTGCTGATGTCAAGTTTACTTGAACATCTTCATGATCTTCATCTTGAGACACTTCTCGGTCAAAGACAAAGAAGGCTTGGGCCCCATAAAGGATACCTGTGACTACGTGTGTCGCTAATCCTTTCTCAAAAACATACGGGTGCTTTACATTTCCTCTTCCAAGATGATCCATGGACAGTTCCTGGACCTTTGTAGTTGCTTTGTACTTCAGTGTGACTCTGGCTTGGGTTTTGGAAGTCTTACTGTTGTTCAGGTATTTGGCTGACCCTTCGACCTGAACAAGCCCGCTCAAGAAACTTGCCTTCAGTGACGCTTCAACTTCCAGTGCCGAGGATTTATCCTCAATTGATTCAGAAGCAACTATTTTAAAGTCATTGTAGTTCTGTGGTTGTTCTCGGATATTTTTTATCAGGTCATCGTGGTCCCACAGTGTCAATCCTGTAAAAGAAGAGGCACAAATTGAGCTTTGAGCAAAAGCTACAAAAGAGAAGCTGTTGGTATTTCATATATGGCAGACAATTCTAAATAAATTGATAAAAAGTATTGGCAGGGCCATGCTGCAAAAGATGAAAATAAGCTAAATGTTAAATCTACATCGACAGTACCAGGGACAAGTAGGTCTTTTCGGCAGTCATACAACATCCCGAGGCTGAAAGGTCGACCCAGAGCCGCCACCTCCATTGTCTCACTGGCTTCAGAGTCCATTACAAGGTCTGAATGGAAAAGAGCACGCAAGATTGGTTGGTTAATGGAGATAATGTTCAACACAACACATTTTTACACCTTTTCAACCTCATTCAAACACTTTTAACTCTTTTATACTTTCACTTAGAAACTCCAATGAACCTTTAAACTATGCCCAACACATTAGGCTCTCAGTGTGATTTGACTTCATGAGATAACTCAACCATTTTTTACAGTGACCTTTCAAAGTTGCTCCCCTTTACGCACTCTTCATAGCATCTTCATAGCATGAGCTGTATCTTGGACTTTTAGTGTTTTTTACAATTACGTTGACAACATGTGTTGAAACCTATGAAAACAAAGAAGATGGATGGTCCAGGACACCTTTGAGAGAAAGAACGGGAAATTTCCATCAAGAAAAACCCAAAAAAAGGTGAAAAGAAGACTTCAGTCTCAACTACAACTCCTGACTAGCTTAAAAGCTAACAACAACTGCCAGTAACTGCCACGGGACACTACCTGACCAACAGGAGACTACTGAATGCTACCTACTGAGGTAGCATGGTGCGGCGTGTACAAACGCAGTGGCCCGGCGTGTCATCACTAGCAAAACAAAGCCCTACACTTACACCAGAACTGACAGCGTATTCCATCGCACTATAGGGAATAGAGATCAAATCCCGGTTCCTTGTTTACTTCCAGTTGTAAAGATGAAAAATTTATTTTTTATCAATATGAAATCAGTTCTAGGCTGAATCGTGCGCTCTACTCCACTTTGACCACTGCTGTTAAACATGGTTTAGCCTTTTGTCTTTCCACTGAACAGAAAAGAACAGAGAATGATATTGGTAAGGACTCATCGACAAGGAGAATTGATAAGGGAGTCAATATCAGTGAAAATGAATGATGTCCATCCCTACTATGTAGTGATTATGCCATTTTGTAGTGGTGTCCAAATTCTAAGAGAGCATTATTAAACGCTATTTACGTGCACTCAGTGTATCCCACAACGCACTAGGAAAAGTGAACAATCAATGGATACCAGCAACATGCAGTACAGTTTAAGACAAACAAGCAGGCGTCTGCTGACTGCTATCAAACATGATGGACAGATAAATACAGAATGCATAAACACAGAACAGTGAATTACTGGGACATTTTTACTGAAATCTAAAATTCCAGGACTAAACTAATTTTATACAGGCAGCTAAACTCACATTAACCATCATGTCTTTTGTTAAATCATGCCATAACTTCCATTCACTGTTCCTACACTTGCACAAAAGGATTAAGACCATGTTTATTTACACCTACATTAATAATTACTGCTAGAATAATTTACCCTGCGTCTAAAGTCAATAGTCAAACAATCACGTTCTGGATCCACAGCAGAAAAGAGCAGAATAATAGTAAAAAACATAAAAGTATATTTACTTACAGTAGAAATGTGCGCAATCCTCTGAAGCTGTGATGGTTCCTCACATTTTATAGTTTTTGAGAGAGAAACACACCCAAACTTTTGTCGATTTACATAAGGAGGTTCTAAGGAAAAGCAGGCTGCTTTACCAGAAATGCCATAACCTGAGATAACCCTCGCCAATAAAAGCCCACCCACACTCACTGTGGCAGCAGAGCTGCCCGCAAAGTGGAGCAAAGTATAGAGTGATAGTGATATTTTTTTGCTTCATTCCTATCAAGCATCATAAAATGATCACTGTTGTGCAAATCAACAGACATTTTCAGACATACACACTCAAGGGCGCTAATGCTTGGAAGATCCACTTACTATGTCAACAACATTTCTGTAGTAAGTGAGGTATGAGGGCATATTTCCGTTTTAGTTCTTCACCACGTCAACCTTGGTCCTGTGCTGCTCTGGCCTCCTGGTGGATGGAATTAAGTTTGTGTCAAAAAGATTCAAACAAGACGTATTCTGTATCGAACAAAAATAAGCATTTTAGAACAAAAAAACGTGATTCAAGCAAAAACAAACAAAAAAACAACTTCACATCAAGAGCACAAATTTGAAATTGGACACAATTATTAGTCTTAAATTGTTGAATGCTTTTTGTTGACAGTTTCTGTTTTTTCTCTCTCAGTGATCAGACTTTTGCTCACTCCTCAGTTTTGCATTTGCCCTGCCTGATCCTTTGTTTGCATTTTTTGATTTTTTGCTTGCAGTTCTGACTCAAATTTCCCATGTGGGCGGGCTTTTCTGGGGTGCATCTCTATTGGCAAACAAGTTTTTGAGTGACAACTTAGTCACTCCAGATGCTCTGGAAGCTGTTGTTCAGTTCACGTTTGGGAAATTTTAGAAAAAGAAACCAACGCAGTGTTTCCCATACATTCATTTATTTGTGGCGGACTGCCACAAATTGATTTTGGCGCTACCTGTTGGCCCTCACTCTGTCAATGTAGCGTGTCGTTAAAATGATATTGCGAATATCCGAGTATAAATTATGTGGAAGTTTGGAGCTGCCAGCGTGCATTTCTCGGTATTAGACTCGAGAGTAGCACTTAATGTGATCAACCACAGCATGCTCCTTGATAACCCTGAGGTTATAGATTTATACCATTAGCAGAATCCTCTAGTAAACAGATGATTGTCTTCTTTAATGGAGGCTACTCAGGGTGTCTGTGTAATGTGGTCTTCCTCCAGGGAGCTGCCTCAGCCTGCTCTCATATTATCTCTGTAAAAATGATTTACCCCCTTTATTAACACATTAAATCATTAATGTACGCGGATGATATTTTAGTATGCATTAGCAACCGCCTCTGCTGATTTAACTTCCATCTTAAACAAAGGGCTAGATATGATTATAATGGGGCCAGGAAACAAGCTCATACTGGATAGATCCAAAACAAGCAGCATTTGATTCCAATTATTCTCTAAGGCAGGGGGGTTTCAAAGTTTGGGAGATTGTTTTACGTTTGACACCAATGATTGTGCGGTTTAATGTTTATTTGAAAGGTTTTAGATTTGTGCTAAGAACAAGTTTTAGTGTCCTCTTCTAAATGTTTGTTTATAATTCATATAAAATGTGGTGCTTACTTGTTTTCAAACGTACATTAGAAATTACTGTAAATAGGTTTTTACCTAAATAATGATCCCTAAACACACCAGAAAAAATACACGTCTGCTTTCTAAAGGGAACAAAAGTATGTATGTACATGTGTCTGAATATTCACCAGTTTGAAGTAGCAATAAAAATAAGTTAAATGTGGAAAATGGTCCAACAGTGGCAAAAACGTGGCAAAAAAATGAAAGAAAAGTGACTAAAATTGGCAAAAAGCAGTCAAGAGTGGCAAAAAAGGAAACAAGTGGTATTTAACAGGAAAAGGTAGCTTAAATGGTCCAAAAACGGTGAAAAAGGGCAAAAATGGGATAGAAGTGGCTATAAGAACTTGCAAAAATGGGCAAAAAAGACAAAACAAGTGGTATGAAATGGCAAAAGGAAGCTTAAATGGAGGAAAAGTGGTGAAAAAATTGAGAAAAGGGCCAAAAATGGTCCAAACATGGCAAAAAAATTAGAGAAAAGTGACTAAAATGGGCAAAAAGCAGTCAAGAGTAGCCAAATAGGGCAAAAAAGAGGAAACAAGTGGTATTTATTTGCAAAAGGTAACTTTAAAGGGCAAAAAGTGGCAAAAAATGGTGAAGAGGGAAAAAAATGGGATTAAAGTGGCAAAAAATGGGAACAAGTGTCAAAAAGAAATGGCAAAAATAAAAAAAAATTTTTTTAAGGTTTTCTGGGGGAACAATATTTCAAATTAAAACATAAAAGAGCCAAAAATCATCACAAAAGAGCCATGTGTTGAGTAACACTGTGTTAACTTAATATGTTTGCTCATTTTTCTGGCAACAGCTACAGACTTTAGGATAAATG